>NC_047064.1:6164207-6468234 GCF_902459465.1 Asterias rubens | reverse complement strand
AATTTTTATTTTTTTAATTTTTTTAATAATCCTTTCTCATCAATGAAAACAATATGTAGCCCCCAGAAAAGTCACTTCTAGGCCTCTTTGAACGCTGTGAATTTCTTTTTGTAAAAGACTTGCTGAAAACAAATGTTGTTATAAGTGTAATTATTAACAGTAAGTGGTGTATTTATGCAACGCTACAGGATGAAGAGCAGCTAACCAATTCTCTCTTATTACCCCTTTTCCTTCTTATTATATATATAAATATAAAAAAGAACATTGCCTAAACAAATTGTCGTAACGAAAAAAGAAGAAAAAGTCGAGACAACTCAGTTCTTCGATCAACTTCTCAACAACAAAAATGGAAAACAAAATAAGAGGTTTTTTTTTACAGCATTTTAAGTCAGAGTTACATGTATATAAGAACATGAACAGATCTAGGGGAACTAAACATTTCTTTAAAACAATCTCTTGGAATTCCCCCAACCCATCCATCCACAAATAAAACCAGAGCCTGGGTTTCTGGCATGGTTTACAAGTGATTTGGGCTATGGGTCCATGGCCCAACTTCACAGAGCTGCTGATAAGCACAATAAGTAGCTAAGCACAACACAATTATGCTTACCAAAATAAGGTTACCAGCCAAATTACCATGTCACATGTACAATATGTGACTGGTGTCCAGCTTATTTTTGCTTAGCAGAAACATGTGAGCACAAATCACTGCTTAGGCAGCTCTATAGAATAGGGCTCTGGCTGCAGTAGCCAGTGTCAATTGAACACTGTAAACAACTATGCGGAAAGAAAAGTGTGCATGGTAGATGATTATGATTGAAGTTTCTGAGGTATTCCTAAATGTTTAAGAAAAAAATATTTACAGAAGTCCCGAAAATGAAGATTAGAAAAGCGCACATAAATATATGGCATAGACAACAGGGAGAGAAAGAAAATCATAAAATTGTGCCAAAAAGTTCTTGGCTTTCATGAAAATTTCTTGGTGTGGTGTGTGTGTGTGTGTCAATCTGTTTGGACTCAAAGAAAATAATTAAACTGCCTCAAGCTACCTCTTTAAGTAAAACAATTTGTAGAACACTGACTGTAATAAAAATTTCAAAACATATCAGTTAAAAAAGGCCAACACTCATCTTGTAAACAAGAAAATTAACCCTTAGTGTAACATACTAATTAATGAATTTGTAAGAATCAACTCTTTTTTTTATTATTCTGATTTCCATCAGAACTTTTTCTCCAAATTATTCTTTTGTCATCACCCATTTTTGCTCTCCCCTGATATCATATAATTTACTCCGTACTTTCACACACTCAGCCGATAACATTTATACGCTACACGTTTTTTTTCCATTCATTATCGTTATTATTTGTTTTGCTTTTTTAAAGTTACATGTATATACATTAAACATAATTATTAAGAAATATACAAAATGTACCACCCCATTCGGGCTTCATGTTGAATCTACAAGAAATCTATAAAGTCGCGAGAAAAAAACAAAAACAAAAGGAAAACAAAACCATAACTGATTTGCTTTCCAATTAAGGACCAAATACTGGGTCCATGATGATATTCATTCAATTAATCAAAAGACACGTATCAACTACACATGTACTTGTTAAGTTCTACCAACTCTAAACAACTGATTACATACAATTAATAGATTGTGTCAATTATGAACAAAAGCTCTTCCACTTTCGACTCTTGGTATTCAACCGTTTCCAATCCTTGGAAGCTAATCATTAATTTAAACACAATAGCCACACAGTTCTTTCACATTCTGAGCAAAAAGTGTCTAATACTTTTTAGTAATGCCCTGAAATCAAGCAGTACCTATTTTTTAATCCAAGTAATTAAACACTAGGAATCTTGAGAAAAATTCCGCACAGAAAGCAATGTTGCTTACTATTAAAAGCATGGTAGAGAGTTGCTGTATAAAGTACGCGACTAGTTCTAATCTAAAAGGTTTCTTGGTGTTAAGTCCTTACCAATACTGTTACTCTTAAAATACTTGTCTGAAAAAAATCAGATTTTTTTTCTCTTAAATTGTGTTGAAAATCATTTGCCATTCCCTTTAATTTGAGAGAAAATGAAGCATACCAAACAAAAACTAAAAACCCCAAAGCATGCACCAGTCATCAACTGCATCTTAAAAACCATGATTTAGTTCACCAATATTGGTTCAATTTTTGGGGGATACAGTCGACTATTGTCATAACAAGGCCGCTGTGACTAGTGGCCTCTTTATATCAGCAAAGCAAAGGAGCAGAAATTATATTCTGGACCTCCGAAAATACTCTATACAAGCAGAGCCTCTTCGTAACAGTGTTCTTTATAACAAGAGCAATATGTACGTGGTCTCTCTTCCTAAAATCAGAATGGCAGAATGAATGCGACTCTTGTTAAAACATACAACTATAATTCATTTCAATCCCTTTAATATGTAGTGGATTCTCAGGATCCTTAAATAATTGGCTCGTCAGGGTCTCTTTAGTCAAGAACGAAAACATGATTCGTGCTTTCACAGCAAGAGACAGCTTATTTCCAACCGATAAGGGTGTGTCATACTTCACACGAGTATAATGTATCATGGCTTATGACGCCAAGGAGAATTGTTGCCAAATTAAACAACCAATTCAAGTCAATCAAACCCTCTCAAAAACAGAGTAGAGTCGTCAGCTTCATTCGATTTTCAAAAAAGTTGCCTTTGTTTCAAATGTTGGATTTTTTTCATTTCTACCTTGAATTTATTGTTCACACCTTTTCAAGTCAGTCCTACCCCAAGACTCTACGCTGTGAAAATCAATTCTCTTGAAAATAAATCCCACTGACGAGCCAATTATACAGGCCCCAAACAAAAAGACACAATTTTTGACAAACTTGTCGGTGTTGTTGTTTGTGGCCTACTTTGCTAAATAGAGCAGTCAAGTGGTTAACCCTTGATTCGGTAGCCCCCCCCCCCCCCAAAAAAAAAAAAAAAAACACAACATGCAAAAACCAAAGTTCGCCCAAGGGACCAATTTCAGAGAGCTGATAAGATACAAGATTACTCAGGAACAAGCCAGCCATCTTTGATCTGCCAGGTGCAGAGTGAGTTAAGTGACTGATGCTTAAGGGTGTAAAAACTTTAAAATGCCTCCCAACTCTCACACACCATTTTTTTTAAGCCATTCTTTGACCCGATTATTGGTTTTCAGATTAAATGGCTCAAAAAGAAGAAAACAAAAAAGATTGTTACTATGAATATAAGATTACAGTATCAAGTACAGAGGTGGATTTCACAAAGAGTTAGGTTAGCACTAGTCCTAGGAGATATTAAACGAGTTAGGACGAGTAACTCATCCTAACTCGAGATAAGACTAGTTTTAACTCTTTGTGAAACCCACCCCTGGTTTTTGTTTTCATACAACCCTTTGAAAGTGGGAGAATAGCGAGGTGCCATTTGATGGAATGTTGAAGATGCTTTAAACAACAGCTTTGATTGTGGCCTACACAAAAAAGACAGACTATGTTTCAGCTTTTCTTTGCTGTTGTGGAAACAGGTGTGGGTTTTGGTTTATAAAAAAAACAACAACAAAAAACAACTAAAATTTTTCTTAAGATAACTCTCTTTAAGATAAGTTGATAATACTGCCGTAGCGACTTGTTCATGTATTGTGACACCACTCGGTGCTTTATAGCAATTAATATTGATACACAGTTAACACCAATCTAGCTCTTTGTGAAAACAGCCCCGACACGATTTTAACAGTACGTTGTTCAAAGAAAATACATAGTCAGTCTAACCCAGGGAGTTAATATTATATTGAAATGTTTACATCTCAAGATTACCGCTAAGTTTAAATGCATTCTTCTCAATTGGGTAATAATAAATTGCCAAACTACAGACACCATCCCAGGTAGGAATATATCCAAAAGACCTCAAAATTTCACCTAATTATTTCTCCTCAAGTATTCATATAACCTTTTATGTACATGTGATCACCAGTTGATACTAAAAGATAAACAAAAAATAAAAAAATAAAAAAGGAAATAACAAACTACTCTTAGTCTAAAGAAGACTTTTTTCAAATTGATTTTAAAATGAAATCCTAAAAAAAAAGAAATCCTGAACGCTTATTTTTTTATAAAGTTTTTTTTGGTACTATTTCCTGGGTTATTTTCCCACTGATAATTTCAATTTTTGTTTATACAGCAGTGCTACATGAAAACTAACAAATATAAAACGCCGTATTTAAGGTTCTTATAAAATACAATACGCACAACCTATCAAGCTTCAACCAAAGACAACAATTTTTTTCTCAAATTCTCAGCAACTCGCAAATTCTTCAGTTAAATACCTTCATAGCTTCATCATTCAATCGACTTTAACCATTTTTTTTTCAAATACACTTTAGGATTATCATGAATATTCATACACATTCTCAAAGGTTACAACAAGCTTCAAGTTGCCTTTACACCAAATGACAGCTTTTTTTATAATGTATTGAATGACTTTACAGTGAAGATTCGGGTAAAAGCAAACAAAAAAATGAAAAAATAATAATATGGGAACAAACGTTTGTTTTTTATAAAAGCCAATCACTTCTAAAATCAGAATGTTGATTTCAAAAATACTCAAACTAGAAGGACTCCTTATTTTCGCATTTTTATGCTGATTTAGGGAAAAAACAAAACGGGCCAAAGTTATCGGTCAGCTCACATAGGAGGAGGAGGGGGAGGGGGCAGATTCTCTCTAGGGAGGGGTGGGGGAGGAGGAAGGTGCCCATCAGTCTGTTGTTGACCGTATGGATAGAACGAGAACCCATCAGAGGATGGTAATGCCGTGACTGTTGTGAGGGGTGCGTTGTTCAACATACCCGACGTGTTGTACGAGAACTGACCAGTGGAAGCTAAGCTGGGACTGTTGTCCTGCAGTTTCGTGCGACTGTGTTTGTTGTAGTCCATGTAACCCGCCTGGGCTGAAGACTGGTTAGGATCAGCGGGTGGCATGGGAAAGCGCAACAGAGACTGATCGCTGGGGAGAATAGACTGGGTCTTCAAGTAGTGCTCCCCACCATGAGCTCTCTTCTTCGCTGGTGAGGAGATGGCGGGGGATTCCTCTCTACCCGAAGAGATGGACTCCGAGCGGCTGTGCGATCGTTTCCTTCGATGTGGCTCACCACCATCCTCTCCTCTGTGACTTCTGGACTTGTGGTGGCGTTTATGCTTGCGATGGTGGTGGTGATGCTGCCTGTGGCTGCTGCCTCGCTCCCTATCCGGGGCGATTTCCGCTTCAGGAGAATGGTCAGAATTTGCCTGCATCTTGGCCAGATTCAGCTTTAGGCGTAACGCAGGTGAGCCCGTTTGTCTGCGGTCTGACGGTGACTCGACTTTGGCAATATTACTGCTGCCGCTGTTCATCGAGTTGGACAGACCCTTTATCTTTAACCTGATGCCTGTTGATGTGGTGAGAATGGAGTGGGGCTGGCTGTCGCCAGCAGCATCAGTAGTAGGGGCTGGTTCAACTGGGCTCGGAATGGCATCAATGGTCGGAGTACCTCTTCGATTATGATCTGATGACCGATGGTGTTTATGTGATGAACTCTTGGATCTGTGCTCATCCGAATGCCGTTTTCTGTGATGGCTTTCCTTTTCTCTGTAGCTCTTCGGAAGAGATTTATTGTCACAGTCCCTACTTCTCTCTTTGGGTTCCACTGTATTAACTTCAGGATATGGAGGCTTTGGTTCTGAGAGGGTAGGTGGTTCAAAACCCTGCTTCATTGACAGTGCTGCAATATCTGCATTAATAAGTTCATCAATGTTCGCTTCTACAGATTCGCTGTCAGGTGCCTGATCTGAGCCTCCTGATTTTAGTACTTCAAAGGGTTTGATCGATTCCCACACAACTTTTTTTTTCTCGGGCATTTCTCCTGTATGGGCAACTGTTTGTGTCTCAGACACTGCTGCCTTCGACGACTTGGAGGCTTGGCTTGAGGCTCCAGGTGAGGCCCGTGATCTGGGCGTTGAGGATTTCTGAGATTTCTGAGTCACAGGTTTGTGCTGTTTGTCTGTGTTCGCCTTCAGAGGATTAACGGTTTCTGCCCTTTGTGATTTGGCCTTGTCAGGAATGTATGAGTTTGATATATCTGACTGTTTAGGTGCTACTGGCTTTAGTGAAGAGGGCATGTCCATTTTGTCCAAAGGATTCTCAAGTTTTGCAGATGGTGGTGTTTGAGGCTTTCTACGTAGTGCTCCTTTTGAACTGGATGCTGCTATATCTAATATCTCTGTCTTAATATTAAGATCAGCTTGCAGAACCGCCATTTCCAAGATTTTAAGTTTCGGCCCTGGAGACAAGGGTGAAGTCAGCTCCGGGGTTGGCGACTTCTCTAGCTTAACAGCTAGAGGGGGAACCTGTGATTTTGGCGTTGTTGGTCTGTGCGTTCCACCAGGTTCCACCTTTACTCTGTGACGCTTTGATGGATCTGATTTGGGAGGTTGAGGATGATTAGACTTTTGTGTTCTGGGAGTATCTAGTCTCTCTGCTTTCACCACTGGTGTCGGAGGAATCTGTGGTTCTTGTTTGATTATCTTTATTGGAAGTACATTTGGCTTCAGTTTTGAGGATAGTTCTGAAGGGTCAGTTTTTAGCAGTTTGAGCAGATCATTGTTTGGAGTAATTTGAGCATCCGTCTTCGGTAACCTTGGTGTCTCCATTTTCTGAGGTTTATGCCCAACAGATTTCTGCACTTTGGGTAATTCCGGGACCTTCACTTTTGTAACCTTTGGAGCCTTTACTTTCGAGGAACCAGGACTCTTCACTTTTGCCGGTTCTGTTTTGATCACTACTCCTGGGTCAGACTTTGGAACTTTTAAAACCTCGGGCCTCTGTAGATGTGGATCCTCCGACTTGTGCGGCTTTGTCAAATTATGTCTGTTTAATGCTGGTGTACTTGACTTCTCCACTTTCACAGTCTCCGTTTGTGGTAAGAGTACCCGTTCAGGTTTGTGTGGTTTAGGCATCTCATGGTCAATGAGTAGAGGTGGTTCCACTTTCTGAGTTGGTAGACCACTCACTTTCTGCTCTTGTCCAACAAAGCTAAGTGGGACCAGTGGTGGCACAGCTGGCTGGGACAAATGTTTCTCGATGAAAGGTGCTTTGGGAGGTTCAGATCTCTGTGTCTTGAGAGATTGCGATTTGTGCAGTTTGGCCATGTCTGGATGAGGTACTCTGTGTTTCTCAGATTTCTGGACCACCTGGTTCTCAGACCTCTGAGATCTATGGGCTTCAGATTTGACAGGCCTAAGTGTCTCTGGATTTTGCTTCACAGGTGGTTCTGCAGTCGGAAGCGTCACAGAACTGTGCGCCTTTTGGGTCTCCAAATGATGGTGCTTTTGGGATCCCGACCCGTGTGATTTGGATGGTGCAACACTGCTTGGTACATGTATCTTCGGTACACCCTCCGGTGGACGCGAGTTAGCACCATGATCTTTATTTTCAAAACCATTTTTTTTGTGTTCTTTTTCCTGCGAATTTGGACCCAACAGCTGTTTGCGATCAGAGTTATTCTTGCTGGGCTCTTGGTGAGGCTTATGATACTGGTCGGAATTCTTGGAATATCTGGAGTCTGTGACAGTAGCACCACGAGCAGCAAGAACTTCCAAGTCATTGGGTTTATGTTGAGAGTCATTGGGTCTATGTTGGGTGTCTTTGGGTCTATGTTGCGTGTCATTGGGTCTTTGTTGAGAAGGTTGTCTTTGGTCTCTGGATTGTTTGAGGTCTGGCGGTCTTCCAGGTGCCTTAGTGTGGGGATTCATCGAGGGGTCCAGTGGGGTTCCCAAGTGCCTCTCTGCTTTCCTGTCATCCGGCCGTTGCTTCTGGCTTCCCTGGCTGTATTTGTCCCTGCTTCGTTGCGCATCCATATGGGAAGAGTTGACATTCCCCTTCATACCTGAGAGATTTAGAGAAATTGGTCGGGACACAGTATGGCTCGTTCTTGGTGGAGCGCCTTCTTTACTTGGCCCAACCTGTTTGGCTGTCTTAATACGTTCACGCTCTTTCTGTTCCCGATACTCCTTCAGGGACTTCTTGACAGGGTGGCCCTGTGGGTCACCCATTTTCCCATACTCCGAGTCAGACTGAGAGCTAGGAAGACCGTGTTTAGAATCTGAAATAGTGTTTACATTATAACCTGTGCCGCCCGAGTATTCTGAATCAAAGTTATTAAACAGGGAGGATTCAACCATAGGTAAGCCCATATTGATCTCGTGCAACCCCGGTCTGTCGGTCTCGGTGTCACCAGAGGCTGTAGACCCCTGAGATTCTTGGGAGTTCAAGAAGCCGTCGAAGCTGTTGCTCCCTGGTAGGCCGCTGTCCAGAGATGAAGTTGAAGCCGATGATGCAGCAGTTGTCTTGGCAGTGCTGGATTCTGACGCACCTTCCTTGACTCGAGACCTCTTGGACTGATGTGGCATAACCTACAAGGATAATAACAAAATTGAATCAAATGACATAACAATCCCAGTTTGGTGTCAATTGGGCAACGTGGAAGAAGAGTACAGCATTATTTTGTTTCTCATTGGTTTAACCCACTTTTCGTATTTGGGCCCAATTTCCTAAAGTTGTTGGAATTATTACTTTTTAAATGCTTAAAACTTTCCAAATCATAATGCGACTTTTGATGACTGCACCCTCTTCTTTACCAATGGTGACTTGAGTCTACCAAGCTTACAAACCAAAAGGCCCTAAAACTAGAGCACAATGGCAATTTGTTATTAGGCTCTATTTTTTGTCCAAGTTAAAGGCAGTGGACACTATTGGTAGTTACTCAAAATGATTATTAGCATAAAACCTTTCTTGGTGACAAGTAATGGGGAGAGGTTGGTGGGATAAAACATTGTGAGAAACAGCTCCCACTGAAGTGCCATAGTTTTGGAGAAAGTAGTAATTTTCCACGAATTTTATTTCGAGACCTCAAGTTTAGAACTTGAGGTCTCGAAATCAACCATCTAAATGCACACAACTTTGTGTGACAAGGGTGTTTTCTTCTTTCATTATTATCTCGCAACTTTGATGACCGATTGAGCTCAAATTTTCACCGGTTTGTTCTTTTATGCATATATCGAGATACACCAACTGTGAAGGCTAGTCGTTGACAATTACCAATAGTGTCCACTGCCTTTAAGCCCCATACCAAAGTTTACTATGTTTGGAAAGAGAAAATTTCAGATCTTTGCAATGGTCGTAAAAAAAAAGTAAGGTTGATATTGGCAATCCCTTCAAATTGGAGTGTAATTGTCAAACACCTATGATACACCATGCGGAGTACAATAAATTGGTTTGAACTTACAAATCAAGCTGTTTTCAAATCCCATTGTAACAAATGGTTCTTTTGCCCAGCCTTATGTACATGTAGGCCTGGAATTTCATCTTCAAACATGTTAAAATGACAAGGCCATTTCCATTTTGCAAAGGGCACCTTCATTGGAAATTTTTTAAAGTCAATGTCAACTTTGGAGGCACTAAAGGCTATGGCCTCCGTATCATTTTTGTTTATACTTAAGGCCTGTTATGTGCTTTTATGTATGGAACCTTTCTTAACGTAAGTCACCAATGCTAAGGAAAAGGGGGTATAAGGGCAGTCGGCAAAAGTGATCGGTAGTACAGTGAGGAAAGAGTTTTTTGCACATTTTTTTTTTAATGCTCATGAGCTTTAGGACGTCTTGCCCATGTTGGAAGTTTGATGCTAAATCTAGGCCAAAAAAAAGAAACAGATTCGCCTTACCGGTATTTTCTCATTTGAAATTCTTCGCTTCAGCCTGCTGGGGCAAGCCTCGAAGATTCGTAGAAACTCTTTAGTTAGTTCTGTAAAGTAAAAAGCATATTGAATTTTAGCAACAGCAGTTCTATCAGCCTTTTTGAGATATGGCGGACACAATGCAACAACACTATTATAAGGGTTGGGTAAACTTGTGTGTATGCACCCAAACCAAACAGTACACTCCTATCACGTCCGCCATACCTCAAAAAGTCTTATAGTTTTTATAAACAGTAATAATAATAATAATAGTGGCTTCTTATATAGCACACATAATACGTCACTCAGTGTCGCTCAAGGCGCTTTAAGATACAGTATTTTCCTGCAAGGTAAGTGGGACTACGTTTGAATTATGAGACCAACTCCTGTTAGTTTAGACCTACTCTTTCTACTTTTAGTTAATTGTCAAGAAATTCCATGTACAGAATAATCAAATTTGAATCTAATCTAATCAAATCTAGAGTTATAAGGTCAACATTTAATTGAACAAGGTCATGCATGAATGTCATAAATTACATGTACAATAACATAGTAATTTGTTTAAATGCAGAGGTCATGACTCCCTTTAGCCAGAGGTCATATGTTAACCAAAAAGGTCATAATAATAATAATAATAATAATAATAATAATAATAATAATAATAATAATAATAATAATAATAATAATAATAATAATAATAATAATAATAATAATTAAAACTTATAAGACGTTATCTGTCTAAGACTAAACTTGTTCCTATCTAAGACTAAACTTATTCCAAGGCACATCAACAACAACAACAAAAAAACAGAGAGAGTAACAAATAAATAATAATACAAACACTTTGATTCCTTATTATTCTTGAAAGTATTGTGTAAGCCTAGATCTTAAGGGGCATAGATAAAGGAAAAATGGTATGTAATTCTTCTGCCACCTAGAAGTCAAACCTTCCAATTTAAAACAAAATCAAAGATCAATTGTAAACAAAAAAGTTCATGTATCAATTATTAAAAAGGTGTATGACCACATTGTAAGACAAAATCTGAATTCATTTGGAAAATAAGATCATAAATGTTAGTCAATTGTAAAGTATGTTAAACATGTTACTTAATTGTAAAAACAAGATCACACATATTACTCAAATGTGAAACAAGATTATACATAATACTCATTTGTGAAACAATATCACACATGTGACTCAAATGTTAAACAATATAAACATACATGTGTAATACTCAATTGTGAAACAAGATCATACATGTTACTCAATTGTGAAATAAGATCACACATAAAATTCAAATGTGAAAGATTGTACATTTTACTCAATTGAGAAACAAGATCATACATGTGTAATACTCAAATGTGAAACAATATCATACATGTTACTCAATTGTGAAACAAGATCACACATGTTACTCAATTGTGCAACAAGATCATACATAAAACTCAAATGTGAAACAAGATTATACATTTTTCTCAATTGAGAAACAAGATCACACATTATACACAATTGTGAAACACGTTCATAAATATACTCAATTGTGAAACAAGATCGTACATGATACTCAACTGTGTCATAAGATCATAACTCAACTGTGACCATATAAAACTCAGTCGAGTGACACTCAACTATAACATCACAGTATCATAAGGTTATATAAAAAAAACCATTAAGGTTTGGCTCATTGCAGCAGTGATAAGCCTCGTGCCATTTCTTCTGTGTGTAGACACATCCACAAATTTCAAAGATAAAAACATGTACATCGATGCTTAGGTTAAATTTGCAACAAGACAATATCAAGCTTAAGTCGATGAAGTCAAAATAAAGTAAGATGAGATAGCCTGAATTGCGAGGGCTAAGCGTGAAAGCTTCCGAGCGCGAAGCCTGCTTTATACATTTATCTTCGATTTAAAAAGCCAAACTCTGCAGTCTAAGGTGCTCTTTATTGGTTTTTTGTCTGCATAAACTAATCAATTTGATCAGGAAAAAAAAGAAAAAAAAGTATTTCGTGTTGGAAACAGAGAAATTACATCCCTGACTGTAACTCACCATCTAGCAAGTCTTTAGTAACAGTCGGGTCAACGTACTCCCACCAGTCTTTGCCATCACTGGACTTCATGATCTACACAGGTGTAAAGAAAGAAAAGCCACGATAAATAAGGATCTTAATAGGATTTGAAAACCTTGCTAGGTGGGAAGTAAGAGATGCTTGGGGTAGCACCATGTGCATATCTATTTGAAGAGATAACCAACTACCTGTTTTTTTACAGAACCAACCTTACTCACAGAGATATTCACATGGTAAAGAAGAAAAGCAAAGGTAAAAGAAGCATCTGTTTTACCAGCTGCGGAAGTTTGAGTCCCCTCTTCTTATGTTATTAGGAAATTCACAAATCTGGTTTTGTGAACACTTTTTAAAACCTTCGGTAATAAACCTTGCTGGTATAAATGACAAAATGTGCAGTCATTAAAAAATCTTGTTTAAAAATACAGTTGGAAGAAAGCACACAATTTCCTTTGCAAGAATGTCGTCATTTGTTAATAACAAATATTGTGGACAGCTGAACATTTCAAAAGCAACTTGAAATGCTCATTCATCAAAACCTAATTAGAGTCCAGAAAATTTACTGCACAACAGTTTCATTTCATTAACAAAGACAAAAAAAACAGCCTCATAAGTAGCAGTGGAAATCAGTTTTAGAAACAGTTGAAAGAAGTAGAATGAATATTTATCATACCTCCCACTGTGACCATTTGGCCACTAGGTAGATGCACACACATGCTACCAAGGTTGGCTTGTACTGTAGGCAGAATGTGGTCAGATGTAAACTGCAATCAAAAACACAACGAGTTCCAAAGAGTTATTTTAACATTTGAGCGCCTCTCGTTTAAAATAATCAGTAGAACTTTGTCACACCCTACTAACGAAAGCTGGAATTTGGCTGCTACAAACAGTGAGTCCATTCTCTCCAGGAACATTTCAGTAAATTCCCTACTCGACGTGTAACAAGGCACTGCAATATGCCTGTTATTTTTTGTCACAGTCTGGGAAAGTACTCGCACACATCAGTGTATATGGGTAAAACCAAAAATAATATTTTTTATCCCCGATGCAAAATTGCCATCTGACAAATAGTATTCTTTATCCCGGTTGTATTAAGCTGTTAGCTGTGTGACAAAAGTCTAAATTTGATAGGTTTATTTTTAATTGAAGAAATGGTACAACTGTTTGGGGCGGGTACGACAATAACTCCACACATCGTTTTTAAATATATGCATCGTAAAAGTTGTCCCCAGTGTTGTACCATATCTTCAAGAAACACACCAAAGGCACTAGACACTATTGGTTATTACTCAAAACAATTTTTAGCATAAAAATTTACTTGGTAACGAGCGATGGAGAGCTGTTGATAGTATAAAACATAGTGAGAAACGGCTCCCTCGGATGTACCGTAGTTTTTTTTAGAAAAAAGGTACTTTCTCACTCAAATATTAAAAAACTTCAGACCTGAAGCCTTAAATTAGGCATCTGAATGCACACAAATTTGTGCAATAAGGGCGTTTTTTCTTTCATTATTCTCTTGCAACAACGATGACCAAATTTAGTCAAGATTTGTCACAGGTTTGTCATTTTATGCATATATTGGGATACACCAAGTGAGAATACTGGTCTTTGACAATTACCAATCATGTCCCATGCCTTTTAACTTAAAATTTGACATGGATAAAAATTGTTAAAGCTCAATCAGCACCAAGAGTGCTAGCGGCATCAGAATCAACTACTTAACGGTCTATCTTGGTACCATCTCTACATCTGTAGTTTTGGTGAAAATGATCTCCAATGCACTGGAAAGTGAACGAGGTAAGCTAAAATGCAAATTTGAAGTCAATTTGGAAAAGATTTTGGTGTATTTAAGATCAGCTCAATCAGCTGCCGACGGAGCAGTACACTAAGGATGTTTGTGGAATCAGTTGATGTTTTTTCTCGATGCTCCAAGTTGCGTAATTTTTCAAAAAAAAAGTATCTGGTGAGAAGAAAGAATCGTTTGGTATTAGCAAGTAAATTACATATGAAACACATGTGTTTTGTTTCCTTCATGTGATGCATCACACTTTATTTAATAATGATCATGTTCCATTGATTGGGGATATATTCAGTTTCCTTTAGACATTGGGACGTGTAAGTATTTCTTGCATGGCTTCGTTACCATGTATTTTTTGAGCCAATGCAATTTGAATTGACCAACAAGTGCAATTGAAAGTACTTCTAAACACTACGATTGCTGCTCATTCCAAAGAAAGTATGAGATATTTTACACAAAGTTTTAGGGATGATAACTGGACTGACTGGAATGGTAACTTTACCTGTTCTGTGCTCTGCTGATTTACCTCACACATCTTGACGTTCATCTACTGTGCTAACATCATGTGAACTTATTAAGTATGTACTCAAATATAAAACTCACTAAGAGTCGCTCAACAAATTCCTCCAACAGAGACTCTCAATTAGGCTCAGATTTTGAATCGGTCGTTGCTGCTTTCTGCAAATGTTTACAATTTTTTTTTTTTTTTTCTCAAGTATTCAAAAGTCCATTTGCTGAAACAAGCTGCTTAGCAAAGAGTTATTGTATATAGTGTCGACAAATTTTAATTGCAATTTTAGGGGTCTCTGCTGTTGGATATGAGTATCCTTGCAGAAGGATTTTGGTTAGCGACTCGTTTAAAAAGAAAGAAAGAGGCAATCGAGGCAGCCAACCTGTTGGTCGCCATGAAATACGAGGTCTGGGCCAGGTCCTTGCTGGCTGCTCTCGTGGCCGCCCAAAGAGGGTCACAATGAGGCACCGCAACAATCCATGGCCGCAGAACGGTGGTACAGCACCCAGGCACAGAATCGGGAAGGGGCGCCCATGTGGGGATGGAGGGGGGGTCAAAAGGGGGAAAACTCATTAGCATGGTCTGGCTCATGACGAGTAAAAAATAGACAAGTCCAAAATTCAAGCATTCATAAAGGTAATTTCAATTGTTTATCCGATGAAAGTGAGTTTCGCTTAATAGAAAAGGAAAAAATGCAAAAGTCACCTGTATAGATGCTTGAGCTTTGCACTCGGTAATATGAATGCCAGAATACATATAAAATAGCTTGTTAAAATATAATGTCATTCCGCAAGAAAGGTTTGTTAGAAGGACCTTCCAACTAAATTATCACCAACACAACTAGCAATGGCACATTTTTGTCAGGTCCAACAAACAAGTCCAATGTCACCAAATTGAAAAAGATGTGTAAGTTTACATTTTGATTCACATACACTGTGAAAAGATTTCTACAAAGCACTCATAACCACAAACAAAGAGTGTGTGCCCTTCCTTTTCAAGATACGCTTGACCATGTTGACTACATTATTGTACAAACACATGAACTAAACCTACTTACAACTCGATGATCAGGGCCAAATGTCACAACAATCCAGAGAAAACCTGAACTAGTCATGATGTTTCATTTAACCATTTAACGTGTTAACATGTCAATTTTCAGATATCCAAAAGATGTCCCTTCTAAAAATATTTAACAGAATCACTATTTACCTTAGTTGAATTTTTTTTTTTTTTAAAGACCTTCTTGTTCCCTTCACACGTTGAGCCACAAATACAATACTCTCTTTATACCACAAAGGGGTCCGACCATTTAGCCCTTTCAGCCTTATTATGGTAGCATTTATTACAGAGTATACTAAGATGGTTCCACCATGAACAAATAATTACAGAGAGGTTTGTGTAACTTTCATACTCTTCATATTTACAAATGTGCGATTTCTCATAATAGACGCTCTGTGACATTTGACCCCTGTGACATTTGACCCCTGTGACATTTGACCCTGACGGCAATAAAAGGGTAGGAGTTGAGAGAAATCACACAACAACAAAAGCAGCAAAGCAGAAGTGAATGACTCGTAATAAAACTGTAATGAGGTGCTCTGTCCAGGGGTAGTAGAGAAAACAAACAAGACATGGATTAACTCACGTGAGCCAAAAGCATTCTTGAACCGACCTGAAATTCCATGTAACCACAGAAAAACAAGACATTGAAGAGAGCTTTTAACAATTAAAGTCTGGCGTTTAAAATTGAAAGTACAGTAGGGAGCTGGAAATGAGGGCCGTAACTGGAAATTTTCGGCGTCTATTTAATAACTATTGTGATGAATGTTTGGGAAAATGTTTGTATATTTACCACATTGTGAGCTGAACAAAGCACTGTTTTTCGCATAAACAGGGACTAAGTGCAGTTTCTAAATTTTCATTTAAAGTTTTTTTTTTTAAAGATGCACAATTATTTTTAAAGGCCTTGATCTTAAGTCTTCAATGGGAATGGCAATTTCCCTCTGGTAGGGGGGTACGCTAGGTGGAAAATGCAAATTTGTGTTGGAACTTTGCAAAGGGCACCACAGCAAAAGCCAAAGCACAATGGCAGTTACTGTGGGTGCCAGGGGTAATTTCAAGGCAAGTGTACTATAACCTTTTACATAAATGGAAGTTCTGTTTAGGGGGGGGGGGGTCGACAAAGTTGTGCCATGCATACTAAATGGTACTATAAAAAGTGCATTTATGAGTGTAACAGCTAAAACTAAACACAGTGGTGTTTTCTTTTTATAGGTCTACATTAGTTTACAGATGAAAAATTGGGTTATCTGGGGAGGGGGTCTATTAGTTTCCAAATTTTTCCTGACAGAATTTTCTCCCGTTTTCTACCAATGAAATCTTCAAAAATGGTTTTGTTTATGTTAAGGGATGTCCCTGGACAGTTCACCATAGGACAGTTTTGTTTCAAGTCCTCGCCTCAAGAACTTCTTAAAGTTTGGTAAATCTGTCATTTTAACCTCATACAATGTACCTCAACACACTTCATCTTCGGGTCGTGGAGTCCAAAAACAAAGAAAAAGTACACCTTACAGATGAAAACTTGAATTATTCAGGAATCTCCTGTATCTTTGGTACCGTTTCAAGAAAAGGTAATCTGTCAAGAATCTGTTTTCTGAAATTTATCAGTTGTTTCAATTTGTATGTTGAGGCACTTGCTAAAAGTTACGACAATTTATTCTTCTAGACCATGAACTCAATCAGAAACAGCAATTTTTCATGACATTTTATTCTGACATCTTATCATACAGCTGTATAAAAGATGATTTCTACATGAATGAAAAAGAGCGATTCTGATTGGTCCAATGACTAATGAATAATTCATTCATGCAAATTTATATTTTAGGCTCCTCCAATGTATCTGGAAACAAGAAGCTGAGGGGGTCATTAATCAACTGAGACAACAACACAATTGGTCGACCACTCACCTCTTATCATTTGGGTGCACTTAACTACATGGGTATGGGGATGGTCGACGGCTACTTCGAAACCTGAATGCGCAAATAAAGAAACCAGTAAAAAACAATAGTTTATTTTTTGTGAAAATGAAAATGTGTCTTTGCCAGCAGCAAATCTTAAATGATAAGAGTCACATTCCTTTCACAATCAACCCTCCTTAATGCAGGGCACCACATATTGCTACACAAGTTGGAGGGCACAAAATGACCCCCCAAGAACAATTTTTAACATTTCAGAAAATGTAGTGTTGTCATAATTTGTATGTACCCCAAACAAATTCTGAAAAAGTACTTTCCCTATGCCTGCACGCAACAGAAAACAAATGATACCCTCGGCTTTCGCCTATGGTGCCATTTGCCTCCTTGATGGTGTACAAACACCATGGATCCCGTCACAGCAGGCAACAATAGACCGATCCACTAAGCTCCGCCCCATTGCGTATTGACCAATCACAACGCAACGAAGGTCCGACAAATAAGGTCCGACATGCGTGCGCGTATCTTGGCGCGCGGCAGAGTTGTGCAGAAAGGAGAGGCTCACGTGTTCTTGCTCACGTGTGCCTCGTGGGCGGAGCCTACTGGATCGGTCTATTGTATGTTTTAGATTCCTTGACTCACCTAATGTCTGTAGAAGAATACTCTCATTTATGACTAATTCTTGGGCTTGTTGTAAATATGCCTGGGAATCAAAAATAATTCAGTAAAGAGATTATGTTTAAAGCTACAGTGCTGGGAATAAACAAAACCAAATTCAGTGAGAGTTGCATGGAAATACAGCAACAAATAATCTGGTAGTTGCAAAAAAAAAAAAAAAAAATTGAAATTGAAAATATTTTTTGGGAATCTTTCTCCTGAAGCGCGCAGAGAATACTGCTGGAAACGGCAAGACCACACCGAGTCAACAGTCCCACATTTACACATGATTTACACATGGTTATACCTGCAAGTTTACTATTTACTTATAGTTTCTTCCTATAAAACAAAACTCGCTGAGAGTTGCATGTCAAATAAATACAGTAAAAACAATAACAGGACACTTCTGGCAAAAAATGGAATTAAAAATTCAAAGATGAAATTCCAGGCCTGAATCAAACATAACTCACGTCGCTTTTCGTGTCCAGGACAGGACCTCCGCGATGCAGACAGGCATGATGGACTTTGATGACGTATTCTAGTTTGTGTGGCTGTTCCTCGACCTTGGCTGCGAGGAAAAGAGCAGCTGCGGCGATACTCTACACAAAAAATGTAATTGTTACCCCAACTGTGATTCTAAGAAGTTGAACAAACTGGTTTTGATTATTATTATTATGTAGTTCTGGTAATGAATTCAAGGATGCCTCATAAGTGAACTGCAGCTTGCAAGTTTGAGGAAACCTGTAAACAAAGGTGACTGCTATGTGAACCAGAATTACTTGAGTAAACCCTACTCTTTTAAGATAAGTGTTCTGTCCTGTGTCCTTTCACACAGGATTTCTGGCTAAATGTCCCATACAAAGCATCTTTGTATCTTGCTCAAGGGCAGGCACCCACATTCTACAAATAAGAAACACCAGAGCTTGAGTCTGATGCTTTTAACAATGGCAAGCCACGATTACAAGTAGGTGCACGAAAACTGTTAAAGTTGCAAAACAATGTTTCATGGAAAAGACATATAATAATATGCATTTCAAGTGCTATATATTTGCGTTGGCAAGCTCTTTCATTCCAATTTGACGATACTGCAAACTTCACTTTGACAATAAAATTAATTGTGTGAGAGCTAAGCTAATCCCTTCCAAATACAACAAGATATGTATTTCAAGTGCTATCTGCATTGGAAAGCTCTTTCATTCTGGTTTAACAATACTGCAAACTTCACTTTGACAATAAAATTAATTGTGTTAGAGCTTAAGCTAATCCCTTCCAAATACAACAAGATATACCAAAGTCGTTGTATTTCAAGGGGTTTTGCAATCAACTCAAACATACTCTGTTGGAGGGTTCTATGGCCTTGACAGGTCCAAATTTGTTACAATCCCAGTCCCCAAACTTCAATGCACCTGCTAAAGAAAAAAACCCTGTGTGCATTACTCAGGGTCTGCCTTTGACTTTTTCAGTGACAAGCAAGCAGGACCCGCTTGTCATTTCGCTGTTCTGCCAGCTTTTTCACTGTTCCATACTTTAGGGTTTCCTTGTAACATTTTTATTATTAGCATGGTACTCTGTGATTGAAGCAATATGACCAATCAGTGGTTTTTGTACATCAGTGGCAAGCAATCAACGTGCCAGCCAGCCAGCCGGACTAATTGGACAGGATTTTGACTGATCTTTTTGTGTTTTAACTAACATTTGGTCAGCAGACCACTGTCAAGGGAGAACACTTTTACTAATCATACTATTTAAAAAATAATAAAAAAATACTTACATTGCGTTGGAACTTACTGAAGGAATGAAACACATAAAATCTGTGCATATATACAATGGCGGTGTTGATACATAGTTGATTTCTGTGAAGAACACACTGTTAAAGAAAACACGATCTTATTTGAAAGAAAGAGTTGCAGCAGTTTAAAGTGAATGTCTGCTGACCATGCATGAATGTGTAGCTCTACTTAAACATGAACAAGAAGTGAAAATCATAGCTTCTAAACAAACAAAAAACTTCAAATTTCATTCAGTCCCATGGTCCAATTGAGAAGTGTACATCAACTGAGCAGGCACACAAGGGAAGTAGTTTGGACATGTGTGCACTTGTGGATGCTTAAATTATATACTTAGAGGGACTGGAGTACACACAAGATAGAGAAGAATTCTTTCCCATTACTGGGTAGCTACTACTTCATACGCTGAGCAGAGTATTCATATACACATTAAGCTTGGGCGATATCGCGATATTATCAAATATCGCGATATTAATGTGGACACGATTTCGATATCGGATGGATTTGGTTTTAATCGAAATATCGATATATCGCGATATATCGCGATAATCGATATATCGATTAAATATCGCGATGTATTTGCTAGCTGAGACATCTTGCACCCCATAGGTTTGGAGTAAAACCAAAAGAATAGGTCATTAGAACACCTCTCTTATGCTAGGACTGTCTCTTCTACAACTTTCACTTGGAGTTTTAAGACTGATGATGTCAAACTTCATTAATCGCGATTATATCGAATATCGCGATATAACTGACTCGATTCCAAAAAGATCTACATGCAATGTTCTCACATTTTGTAACAACTCATAGGACACCAAAGATAAACATTTGGGTTCAAATCAATCTGCTTCGTAAGGAGCATGGAAGTAGAATGACTAGTTGCAATTTATCATAGAGAAATGTCCGTGGTCCTTTCTTGGAGAGTTTATCCACTGGCCGTTAGAACTTTTAAAAAGTCTACACTGTTCAAACATGCACATGCAGGCCTAAACTAAATTTTACAATAAATGTTGAAAAGCAATATGAAAATTGAATGAAATGCTGTATCCTTTTCATTTGTTAGTTATAATGAAAAGATTACTATACACCAAAAACAAAACCAACCTGGGTGAAAAAATTAGCATTTTGGGTGACCAAAAGTAAAGAAGTGGCAGTGGGATTTCTCATCTTTATATAAACATATTAAAAGATGTGAAAATGAATTGCATGATTCCATGAAGTTGATGTGGGACCTTCTTCGTGCACCTAAATGACAAGGGCGAGGGATCATTACTAAATTAGGGAGAGAATACATTTGGCGTAAAATTCGATAAGAACAATCAATAGCAATAAATTAGAATATAGCAACCTACTAATTTCAGGATATTATTATTTATGTCAAAAATGGTTTTAAAATGCAAGCCTGCATGCATGATTTTGTAGAAATAATGCACGGTCTGTCAGGCATGTAAATGACGGTCACAGTCAAGACAAGGGGTAAGAAATGAGAACAGGGGTGGCAACAGTCAAAAGACTCAAAAGACAAAAGAGTCAATAGCAATTAGGAACAATCAAGAAAGTCAAATTATAAATAAAAGGCAATAAAACATTTTAAACTATTAATAATCACAGTGGAAGGACAGTGGAACATAGGGAAAAGTTTCCGTATGGCGCCACCACTTTTTCATTCGAAATAAAATAATATAGTATCTAATTTACCTGATTGATATATCCTTTTTTGTAAAAATGAGTGAAAAAGTGGTGGCGCCATACGGAAAGCTATCCGAACATAGTGCAGGTTCTTCTGCACACAATTATTCTTAAACATGAACACAATAGAATTCAGGAAACCAAACTGCAACAAACTGCATTTGAACCCAACTTCAGTTGAGTATTCACTGTTGTTTCACACACACGAATTGCCATGCACGGAGCAGCCACATGCACATCAGATTCTGCACAATTTTATTCATGTCGTGACATGAAAAATAATGCCTAATTTGAAACCTAAAACCACAATAAAACACACGAAATATTAGTTCAAAATATACTACAACATAACAAGTCAAAAACAAGTGTATAATTAGTGAAGTTTGAACAGTAATTAAGTGAGAAATTTAACCGGCAAATTCATAGAATGCGGCGACATGCCGTGACGCACATCACATGCATGCCGCCATCGAAACTCGACAAGAAGGTCGTAGGACTTCAAAAGTTTAAGAGTAAGGATACACTTGAAGACGTTGTCCCATGTCCTGGATAAGGTTTGCGGCATGTTGTCGGTAGGACAGTTCCCTGTCTGGCTCTATCTGACATTTTCGAGAAGGACTGTTTGTTAGTTGTTCGCGAGTAAAATACCATCGGTCGGTAGTACAAGCCGCCATGGAACCCGTACCGACGAACATACGAGGCTTGTGCGGTTGCGCAGAAGCCGTTTTCTCTCAAATCCACGCAAGATCTCGGCTTAAATCTCCACTGACGGTGCATTGTGGGATTGATGTGAGATATTTTCCGTGCATGTCGTCAAACCAATTTGGATGTAATATTGCCTCTATTTTGCTGGAAAAACTCCGTCTAGGTACGTATTTATTGAAGATTCTAACGTAAATCAACCAGTAGGCCTAGGGAGGCTGTGTAAATTTGTGATTTGCGTTATTTCAGAGGGTGCATTTTCTGAAAATGTTCAACTACATTTGTCAACCGCAAAAAAAAGGTGGATCAAGATGGCGGCAATTTTCTTGGTATTCATGAATATTCATGAGAACATGTGCATAAAACATTTTGGTTGTGCAATATTGGATCCTGTTTTGTTTTTGGAAGTAATTTATCACATGTGATTCATGCATGAGTCAAGCATCAAATGAAATACCAGGAATATTGCAAATATGTACTAGACTTTTAGATAATTTAAATTAACTTTGTTTCAAAACAAATCTAATTTAATAAAGACTAAATAAACTAAATTCTAATTTTGTTTCTTAAAACTTCTAGGAATCTAGCTAATCCAACTTTAAATTCATTAGTCGTTATACCAATTTTGATAGCATTTTTCTTCAATTGTTAATTTGTGTAAACATTTGTTTGGTTTAAAAATGAGTCTTGAGATAATAAATAATGTATTATTATTAAAAAATAATCAAATATTAGAAGAAAAACAACTGTAATTTATATTTAAATATTATTATATTAACTAAAAATTCATGATAATTAAAATCCAACCCTTTCGTATTCTCTAAAATCATCTGATAAAGTGATTATGGAGGTTTGGGGAATGTAGACCCAATGAGTGCTGGTGACAAAAGATGATGCAAGCTGGCCTGCTAGAGAGCATGCGTTTTTAAAGAACTTTGACATACATCTTTGTAATATAAGTTCAAATTCACAATAAAGTAATTTTAAACCATAATATATATATGTTTTTACCCTTACACTGATATTTTTACCCTTGATGTTTTTTACCCTTGCAAGGGTAAAAACAAATTATATTCTTTATCCCTGACACTACATCTATTTATTTTAAAAAACATTTTTACATTTTATGCCTAGAATGCACAAGAGCAAGTCGAGCCACAGCCGTCGTCATCGAAGTGACGGTCTCTTCTGCAACTATGCCCACCGCATCTGCATGCAGGATCGTCTGGAGGGTTTTGAATACTGCCTGAACCACATCTTGGAAGACAAGAACGCTCCCTACAAACACTGCACGTTCGTCTCCAACAAGGGCGGGAGGAGATGCCTCCAGCCGGCCCACAAAGCGGACAAACGAGATGGGTAAGGAAAAAATGATCTTGTAGATCTGGGCTCAATTTCATAGAGCTGCTCTAATAGAAAATATTGTCTGCTAAAATGAGCAGGAACAAGCAGTATGATGGAAATCACATATTGTATATGCGACTTGGCTTGTAGCCTTTTTTTTGGTTAGCTTAGGAAAAGCACAGGACTCGAATTAAGGGAGGAAATCCACAAGACCGCAAGGACCTGTAGCTCAGAATCTTTAAAGGGATAAGACTTTTACAAGACCAGAATCAATATGAGAAGAATTTAGAATCAAAATCAGAATACAGTTTTATCATCTAATAAACTTTTTTTATTTGAACAAACACTGGGATAATATTGATCTCTTCTGTTTGCATGGTGATACTCAGCAGGATTTAAACATATTTTTGAGACTCAATATTTAAGCACCGTTCTTTTTGAGAAACAAATATTGAATTGAAAAGAACAAGACAACTTGACTGGTCCTGTCACTGGCCTCGGGCCATTGGCCCTGTGTAAAATTTGCACCCTGAAGCAAAGGTTTAAGCTTTGTAAGGTTGCCATCCCTGACATTCATTGCCCCTTTTTCTTTTCTCAAAAAGTTATTGTCAAGAACATGCTCAGAAGGTGTCCGTATTGAGACATAAGGCAAGCCTGAAGCCTTTTCCACGAAACTCGCCGCGTGAAATTCTGGAAGGCTTGGATAGCTACCTACTGGCCCAGGAGCCGAACCAGCCAGCGGCTGAGGCCCAACCTGAGCCCCAGGGATCTGTGGCCGCTAAAATCTTAGGTACATGGTTATTTGACTATAATATTGCATTGTAATTAAAGAATGTATTATTGTTATTTTTTAACCGAGCAAACAAATTTAGTAGGCCCTATAAATCTGTTCGTCTAAATCTGTAGGCATATAAACACACTCTAAAATTGACAGGCCTGGATTTTATCTTTGAACTGACACTTTCCTTTGGAAATTGCCACATACTTCTGGGACTGGAACAGGGTTACCCCCTTCACAGTTTTCGTAATGATGTAGACATGGGTTTCATTCACTAGGACCCTGGCTAGTAGAGCAGAATGCATTACCTTCCCACATTTTTACGAAGCAATTGTGGTTTAAACGCATTGCTCAAGGGCACAAGTATCATGACTGGGATTCAAACCCACACTCTGCTGCTGACAATACCATCAGAGCTTGGGGCAGGTGAGCATTCCTGTTCAGCCACAACATGCCACACATGATTGCAAGGGTTTCCCCTCTTTCATTTTCCTTCCACATTTTAAACTGAACAATTCGTTCTCCTTTCCTCAGAATCCTATTCACCACAATCCTGTTATTGGCTCTTGTGTTGTCGGACATGTAATGTAGAGACAGACTCTGCTAGGGTCGAAACATCAGGTCAATAACATTTTTTAACAAATACATTTTTTTAATCAAAGATTGTGGCAGTGAGAGTGAAAGTGATGAAGACCCGCTTCAGGTTGACCAGGCCTGGAGAGGTACGACAGACAGCGATGCGGAAAGCGTAGACAGCGAGCAAGAAGACCTCCTCAAGTGAGTCCACTGTTCTGTTCTTAGCGCTCTACTCCCCAGCTAGTGTGTTGTGTTATCCACACACACACAAAAAAAACCAGTGCGTTTACCCAGTGCAATGTCCCTGCGCAGAGAAACTCTGCTGTTAACTGCCTTTCACAAAGACTGTGTTCTTGTGAAGACTGTCGGCACACCTGTAAAACGATTCATTGAATCAGTTTCCCTTGTGTTTTATTACTTGATATTTGAAAGAAAAAGTCACACCCGCTTTTAAAGATGATTCCTTTGCTACGTCTTCCCAGGCTGTAATCAGAAACTTGGGCAGTTACAGGTTGAATTGCATGTGACTGGCACCCCCGAACAAAGAAATTTATGACATAGGGAGACCACCAACATTGGAACTAGATGTCTCAGTTGGTAGAGCACTGTTACATCCTGGGTTCAAGTTCTGCTCTCGTAAATTTTTCTTTAATCAACACAAAATTTTGATTACTTTGGGCTTATAATCTTGACTGACAGGCATGCTGGAGTGTATACTCCCGAGGAGGTAGCCCTGATCACAAGGGAGAAATTAATCCGTCTTCAGTCCCTCTACATCAACCAGTTCAAACGTCTTCAGCATCTGATGAAAGAGAAACGGAGGCAGTACCTGATATCGTCCAAGCTCGAGAAAGAGACCATCGGTTGGTACCCTAGGAGTAAACACAAATACTTCCCCCAAAACACATTCAATAGAACAACTTGTACTTGTAAACAAGTGCATTCAAATAGTTACAAAAAGGAATGAAATTGACAAAAGGGCCAAGTTCTGATTTATCTGATCTAGATCATGTCACATTTGTTGGTCGAGGTTCAGTCTTCTGAGGATGGCCAGAGCAAGTTGTCAAATCGTTTAGACCAATTAAGATATCAATCTGCAGCAGTGAAGGTATAACTAAAAGTCTACTCAATTGATAAAGCGAAAGCGATAAAGCGAAGTCACCCATCTAATAAAAAATCTACTCTGCGGTAGTAGAATATATAATAGGAAGATAAGTTCTCTAAAGAACACGATCTACCCAGCAAGTAGATACACACATGGTGTTACTGCAAACCAAGTATACATTGATACCGCACCATGCAATGCCTCAAATTCCATATGGAGTAAGATAAATTCCTTTTTTGTTTTCAAGGCATACAAATTGTCTTCTTGGTAGCGAGCGCCCTGATTTACTTACCAAAATCTAATTTATATATTCCTGTAGGTTCAAGTCTAGGCAGTTTCAACAGCCCCAAGGAGAAACGCAAGATCCTCAAACTCCAGTCCATGCAGTCGTACCACCGTCGGCATGGCAGCGAGGCCTTGCTGCATCGACGCTCCAAGAACAGGCGCATCAAGGCCACACCAAGCTACACGGGTCCCCAGAAGATTAGTACCCCGCCCCATTGCAAGTTCAGCAGTCTGGGCAAGGGGTGTGAGAGGCCTGGGCTTCCAGTCACCGGCTTCTGCTTGGAACGTATCCTTTTCTCGGATTTTCCTGGTCATTTTGAGTAAATCCTGGGCGGGGCCAGGTATGGTCGTTGTTTTGATGTAGTCGATGCATCACAATAAACAAAGTACCTCAAACAGATGCCTACATTCAGTTTTCTTTTTGTCCTACAAAGGGAATGGTTCTGTAAATGGAATATAGCCTCATGATTTGTTGATGACGAGGCCCTTTCATAATGATAATGAACCATTCTTGTATAGCACATTGTCACAGAGAAGTCTTTATCCTTTGTAAGGAAGAAGACGACCTACCTCAAGTAACCACTGCAGTGCACTGTTATATTGCATATCAAATTTTGCTTATATCCTAAAGATCAGTTTACAGTACCATACAAATATAAAGCTATTCCTTCAATTCCAAGATTGTATGCGTTCATGTGATAATCGGCACCCCTTCCCCTAACAGGAGGGGTTTGTATGGCATTTTGTTTCTGTAGTCCAACCTTAACCTTGTATAACAAATAGATGTGCTTGAAGACACCCAACAAGTCTTATACACGCCTTGCACCAAGGGTCGTACAGCATGCATTCACCCAGCCAACCCGCTGTCGCAGGAGAGCACCTGTCTGTTGCACACACCCGTGGCCCAGCAGGTGTTTCAGTTAGCCACTCAGCAATCGGAGGACGAGCCTGAACAGGTGGGTGCAGTGCTGGCAACGGGGGCAATTGCCCTCATGCCCCGGATAATTGCCTTGGTGCCCTTTGCATTGTTCTAGTAAAATATTACATGTACAGTCGACTTGTTACAACAAGGTCGCTGCGACTTGACAGATTACCTCTTTATAACAGGAACGTCATTATAAGAGGAGAGCAAAACAAAGAAACACAAAGCAGAAATGAGATTCAGGACTTCGGAATGTGCTCTTTGTATTAAAGCAGAACCTCTTCTTAACAGTGCTCTATATAACAAGAACCGAGAACCATGTACTTGGCCAATGTTTGTTCCCTGGGCTTAAACTAAATATAGCCCTCCAGAAAGTGGCATTGAAGACTTCACTTCATTCATAAACTATCAGAAGATTTTAGTTATTGCGTACAATGCTTGTTTGATTTTGCAGGACAATACTGCCACCAATGCCATGGCCGACCACGACTACCTACAGAGACCCTCGGAGTCCATCGATGAAGGGGACCATGATGTGGATGTTTTAGGATTATCAGGGGATCAGAGCTTCTGTGTCTCCGACACACAATATATGGAACAACAGCCAATTCAGGGTACCAGTGAGGAAACGCAACAGGTAAAAGTAAAGACATGCACTCGGCCCATCCATGGCAAAACAGCCAAACTTGAAAATGTTTGAGAAAAGCAGGTCCAGAGATAAGCTGTTTTGCCGTAAGAACGGGAGGAAAGTTTAACAAGAGGCCAGGATAGGACAGGTTGTATTCACATCCACACAGAGTGTTGCTTTGAAACTTTGAAACGGTAAAATGGGCCCTCAATTTACCAAGAAGTGATCCTATATAAGAAACCAAAGTTTTCTTTTCTTAGTGCCATAGAAATGAAGATGTGTTCCGAAAAGAAAATATTAAATTGAATGCGAGTTCAAGTTTTTTATGATTTTAATTGTTTGTTTGTGTCAATGCAGGTAATGGAGGGGGTAATTGAGTCTCAAGTTGGAACGTGATCAAGGCCAGTCGGTTGTTCTGCTGTAGGACATTACTTTAAAAGATTATATTTATCACCCATCCATTTGGGCCAAAATGATACGTTTGGTGGCCATCATCATACTACCACATTTGTAGCCTGAACATCCGTAGTCACCCTTCAAGACTGGATACACTGCAGGTTCCGACACCTGTGAATGCGGAGAGCGGCAGACCATGGATCATCTCCTTACCTGCCCCCTACGACCATCAGCAACCACTACTGAGACCTGGCTGAGGCCACCGACACTGCCCTTAAGTGTGCCAACCAGATGTTCCTACCTTTACACATACTGCTGACCTCGCATTCATTTCACATGGAGATTCATTGCCAATTCGCACGGACATGTACACATGTATTACATGGTGAATTAGAGTACACAACATTATGCAGCTGTATGCAGATAGCCGAAAGTGCAAGCTCACACTACATCACCTCGGACCAATCATAACACAGACATGGAAAGCTTATGTCGCAGCACGCTTATCCAATGAAATCATTGTATCCAATGAAATCATTGGACCTGCAATACTCATTTGGTAGTACAGTCGTAGCTCTCGTTAAAAAGAGCGCTGTTATAAAGAAGTTCTGCTAGGGGTAGCTCTCGCTAAAAAGAGCACTGTTATAAAGAAGTTCTGCTAGGGGTAGCGCTCGCTAAAAAGAGCACTGTTATAAAGAAGTTCTGCTAGGGGTAGCTCTCGTTAAAAAGAGCACTGTTATAAAGAAGTTCTGCTAGGGGTAGCTCTCGTTAAAAAGAGCACTGTTATAAAGAAGTTCTGCTAGGGGTAGCTCTCGTTAAAAAGAGCACTGTTATAAAGAAAGTTCTGCTTATAATGAGTTCATTCTTAAGTCCCGAATCTCATCTCTGATTTGCGTTTTTTGTTGTTAAGAGGTGCTTTCATTAGTCCCAGTGACCTTGTTAAAATTAAAGACGACTGTAGTAGCTTTTTGCCTCAACTTCTTGCAAATTTAAATTGTTGAGCATTTCTGAATATATTTTCCCATTTGACTTCCAAGCTCGTTTTTTTAACAGTTGCTGTTATGTTGACTCAACCACCTGAACTTCGCAATTTACCTATAGAAGGAGTTAAGATTGTGATCTTGTTGAGTTGCTGCTTCATTAAAATATTATTTTTTGGCATATAAACAATATTGTCATCTTTGTGGGTTTTTGTTTATGCGTTTTGATCTTCTTTACTTAATCAGTTTTTATACTGCGCTTTCTACACCCCAAAGGCTTCTCAAAGCGCTGCAACATATCACGACCCCTAGTCACTGGGCCATTTATTTAATTCCTTAAACCATCTCAGCTCCCTGGGGAGTTTGCAGCTTGGGCAACCAATATATGCGCTACTAAGCTAAATCAATCGCAAGATTGCTAAGGGACACAAGCGTAACGGCCGGGACTCAAAACCCACACTCTGCTGAACAGAAACACCAGAGCTCGAGTTCGGTGCTAGATCACTTGTGCTGTCAAGACTAGATTACTGCAACTCGCTTTTGAAAGGAATCACAAAGAAAAACATAAATCGTCTCCAGAAAGTTCAGAATAAAGCAGCCAGACTCATCTTTAAGACCGGTCGTCATGACAACATTTCACCACTATTTCAGAAATTGCACTGGCTGCCCATCTCAAACAGAATTGACTTCAAACTTTGTCTTCATGTCTTCAAATCCCTTGCCCACCAGTCACCATCATACATATCCGACATGCTACAACTGTATGTCCCACCGCGTTCCCTACGCTCTTCCTCAGAGAACCTCTTGACTGTACATCGCACCGTCTCCAGAGCTGGTTCGCGTGCTTTTTCTGCTAGTGCTCCAAACCTGTGGAACTCATTACCATCACATCTTCGCCATGCAACTTCACATAAACAATTCAAAAAACTACTTAAGACTCACTTGTACAGAAATACTTGACTCGTTTACTTCACTTTACATTGGAACATCTTGGGTTTGGATTTCTTTCTTTGTTGCATCTTCTGTAGGCGCTTTGTAACCTTGGGAAAAAGGCGCCTCATATAAATGCTGATATGTATGTATGTATGTATGTATGCTCTTCTTCGTTCGACCCCTAGTGTGTTTTTTTTTAACGGCAAGTTTAATTAAATCCGTTTTCTGACCAGCAAGTTTACTCCCGAGTCATGGGGTAATAAGCCCTCTCAAGGGTTTGGAACATACTAAACGACCTGCACTACTTTGTAATCTTTGAACTGTATCCATTTCATATGACACAACAACAAAATGGAAAATTGGCAGTCAAAATATAATGAAGAATATCCTTTTCAAAGTTCTTTTGATTGTCCCTAATGTACTAAGGGCAAAACAAATCAGAAATCAGATATTCCGGTCTGCGAACCTTGTGTAATTTCATGGGTATATTTTCTGTAGGTACGAAGATTATTCTATGGTAAAATGATGGAAAGAATGCACCCCAACTAGTTTTTACTGATATTCTGTCAATTTTATTGAATCAAAATTTGTTTATAAAGAATTACAAAAGAGATATTTGATACAAGACAATGGAACGATAATAGAAAGGTGAGAACATTTCAAAATACGCGCATTAAAATAGAATTTGGCAAAGATTTTAAATCAAAATTTCATGATCATAAGAAAAAGAAGACAAATGTATTTAGCCGTTTGACGAATATTCATATGAAGAATATGCATATGAATGAGTTGCAGTATGATTTATCAAGCTGGTGCACCAAACCCTTATCACACTCACCATCTTGGTCATGTTTCCTGGTTCAAAGAACAGTAATGAATGCTACCGTTCATTGGCATGGCACCAGACTATTATTTCATCCAGCTCAGTTTGGCGCAATGAGTTGGAATGGAGTAAAATCAAGATGGCCACACCATGATAAAGGTCTATTCACCAATCTCATCTGGGACTGCACTTTCATAAAAACAAAAACCTTGTGCAAAAGGTTGTCTGTAAATGGCAATGTTCAAAGATTCCAATATCTTGGACAACTTTGATCTTCAACCAATCGTGCAATAAACAGGGATGATATTAGTCCTTGGGAAAAAAAGTAGGAATATTTCGTTGAGAACAAGAGCTGACACATGGTGTAGGCTCGAATTGGCTTTTTCAGACTATTTAAAGGAACACGTTGCCTTGGATCGGACGAGTTGGTCTATAAAAAGCGTTTGAAACCGTTTGTTATGAAATGTATATGGTTAGAAAGATGTTTTAAAAGTAGAATATAATGATCCACACAAGTATTGCTCAAAATTGGACGGTTTTCATTTTACGTCGCGAACTAACACGGTCGGCCATTTATGGGAGTCAAATTTTTGACTCCCATAAATGGCCGACCGTGTTTGTCGACGAGGTAAAACGAAAACCACGCAATTTCGAGGCATATTTGCGTAGATCATTGTATTCTACTTTTACAACATCTTTCTAACCATACCGATTTTATAACAAACGGTTACAGACACTTTTCAAAGACCAACTCGACCGATCCAAGGCAACGTGTTCCTTTAATTACAATTTTTCTGGTTTTTCCCAAGGGCAAATCAATCAGAAATCATACTTAAAGGCCCTGAACACTAAATTGGTAATTACTTAAAATAATTATTAGCATACAAGTAACAAGTAATGGGGAGCTTTTGATAGTAATACACTGTGAGAAACGGCTCCCTCTGTAGTAACGTAGTTTTCTAGAAAGAAGTAATTTTCCACGAATTTGATTTCGAGACCTCAGAATTAGAATTTGAGGTCTCGAAATCAAGCATCTGAAAGCACACAACTTCGTGTGTTTTTTCTTTCATTATTATCTCGCAACTTCGACGACCGATCATGAGCTCAAATTTTCACAGGTTTGTTATTTTATGTATATGTTGAGATATCCCAAGTGAGAAGACTATCTTTGACAATTACCAATAGTGTCCAGTGTCTTTAAGTTGGAAGAATATCATGCTTGAAAACAAATGATGGAGAAGGGTACAGAAGGGAATGCACACATTTTAGTGTTGACAAGTATTTGCCTGACTGGTCACAGATATATATCAAGGACTTCGAATGGTCCTACAGAAGAAAATGGTCCTAAATTCTTCATCTAGGGCCCAAGGAGTGTCGTTCAGACAAGACCTCTAAATACATACCAGAGTCATTTAAAGGAACATTACAGAATTGGTAAGAAGAAAAAAAACTTGTCTAAGATCACAGATTTACATAAAACTTACACAATCTAATGATGAAAAGATCCCTTTAAATATTTCTGTCTGAAATGTCATAATTATTTGATAATAAATAAATAAAATGAATTTCCAGTTCATTGCTCAGTGACCGTTTTATTAATTAAAAAAAAAAAAATGATGTCAATGCACAATCGATTTTCTACAGGTAGATCACTTCAACAGGTTTGTCAGCTTATGCATATGGTGGATTTATACATAAAGTGCTGACACTGCCAGCAACTGTTTTGTTAGCAAAAACCAAATCTGTAATGTTCCTTTAACTCCTACAAATACATAAAGGAAATAATGGTCCATAATTGTTAAGAGAGCACTTAGCCAATGCGACATTGGCGGCTTTTGAATTAGCGGCTGTGCAGCTAAATTAAAGTGAAAGTATAAATTTGGTAAAATTAATGGCAACAACAATTTTGGTCAGAAGCCGCTACACCAGCTTTCGATAGAATAAAGCATCTAGTATAAATCTCTTTCATAAAATATTTCAAATGTTTATTATTTTTAGTTTTATCCATATTAAACTTGGTTATCCCGATGCAAATTTCCATCTATTAAATTTCAAATGGGGTTATGTTAAAAATATATCAGTTTATATGGCCCAAAATGTGAACGCGGCCACCTTTTGAAATGAAATTTTCACAGGCTTTTTCTCATACTGGTCCTTTACTTTGGAATAACATGCCTCTTAATATCCGTAAAATGTCTTCTATTGACGAGTTCAAAGAGGCCCTCTTCATTGCACCATGAGCATCACTTGTGGTGGATACCAGCGCACTATAAGTGTTCTTATTATTATTATGTTAGTTTGGTTGTATTCATTCAAGGACTGAAACAATCCAAAAACCTAAGTATACTTTGCCTTGAAACAGCTAAAATCACATGGCCGTGTTTAAACGTATGATATAAACACTGAGATGTGTTTGAACATATGGGTTGCGTGCAAAGCTACAGCATTAATGTATGCGTCACGCAGTACACAGCATTTAAACACCATACTATTATGAAAAGAAATTCGTGTACAAAAATTTATTATAATATTCAGCAAAATAAGGCACTGTTTTTTTTGTATGCATCGTCAACTATTTAGATTTCTTGCCAAATGAGCACAAAGGTTCACCGCATGTTCCCTAAAATAAACTCTTGTTTGAGAACTCATCAAATGAAAGGGCAGTCACTGCTCTATATTCTGACAACCCTATCTATCAGTAACCCCTTGTGATCTACAAACTGCTGGTTGCCTGACTTCTACTCTGTAGTCGTGAGAGCAGTAGTCTTGCAGGGCCAGCAGTCTTGCAAGACCACCGCAAGAATCACGGGGAGAGTCTGAACGCTATCACCATGACAGACATCGACTTGTCCACAAGTCTACACAGGCAGGGCTCAATTTCTTTACTTTTTTTTTTTTTTTTTTTGGGGGGGGGAATCCTCATGACTACAGGGCTTTTATCTCAAGACTTTTACTGGACAAGATAATTTGTTACAAGACAGGAATCAAAATGAGAAGAACTATCTACACAGTCTCACATTGGAGCTGTTTTTGGAACAGGCACCAAGATATATTTACCAATTTTTTTTCTTTTATAAGTAAATACTTCCATACCCGTCTTTGTGTTTATCAGTTTTAAATTGGATTGCAGTGAAGTGTTATAAGTCACAATCACATGACCACCAGACTTGTATGGTTGTAAGAGTACTGGCCTGATGCTGAAACCGCTGGCCTCAACCACTGGCCTCGAACCTGTGGTCCAGTAGTAATTTTGAGCCCTGTTAGGTTCAAAGTTAATAACAATCATAAAAACCCGTTTTTATATAGCGCTTTTCACACCCTGAGGGCGTCCCAAAGTGCTTCACATTATTGCCCCTGGTCACTGGGCCTTATCTCATTCCTTAAACCATCTCAGCTCCCTGGTGGGGAGTATACAGCCATGTGCAACATTAAATATGAGCTACTCGGCTAAATCAATCACGAGAACCATTTCTGCCCACACAGGTACCCATTTACACCTGGGTGGAGAGAAGCAATCATAGTTAAGTATTTTGCTCAGGGACACAAGTGTCACTACCGGGATTCGAACCCATACTCTGCAGAACAGAAGCACCAGAGCTCGAGTTTGGTGCTCTTATCCGCTCAACCACGACACCCTAAGTTAGGGTTGAGGTAACAAGGGTAAGGATAAGGAAAACACTATGAGGGGTGTCAGAATATGGGAAAAACCACAGGGCCAAGGGACACTAAGCACAATTAAAGCCCACAGTCCAAATTTATTTAGGGAACAATGGATTGAGCTGCGACAGAAAAAAAACAGTAAGTACCAAGTAAAAAATTACATTTTAATGTAAAGAGACAATGCAAGCATTATGAATGTATTGAGTGTGGCGTTTTTTTTTCTATCTTGTGTAGTGCAAAGAAAACTGAAGTTATTGATGGCCAAACGACCGTTAAATGTTCACCTATCAACGATGATTTTGAAAGCGTATAGCATTAAGGAGGCCCAAAATGTTTGCCCCTATAAGGCTCACGGGGGAGCCGTATAGTTTCTAGAAGTAGATTGCAAGCACTTATAATAATTTTTCAAGGGAATGTTATTGCGTGTTTACGGGGGGAAAAAAATCAATTAATAGTCTAAACTCTTTATAAAATCTCTTCATTTACGTATTTTATCAGCAGTTAGTTCATAAACCATAAATTTCTCGTTATAAATCCGATCCGGTTTTTTTCACTCCTGGCTGGTTGCTCATTCTTCTTCTGCTTCAAGAATTACAGTAAATGAGAATGGAAGAAACACATGCCCCTCGCCGGTGTAAAACTTGTTCTGGAACTCCACCCTACAGACGAGACAAGAAAAGACAAAAATGAGTTTGCTTCGAAAAAAACCGAACTCAACACAATTGTGGTAATGATTTTAATAACCAATAAAAGATGCAAGCCTGGATTTCCCCCACCCCCAATGCGCCATATTTTTGACCACGTGAGGGGGCTCCCAAACATATGTGTATCACTTCAGGGGGTATATTAATTCATACCCAAGACAGTTATTTAAGACTGGAACCGTTACCACCACAGACATTTCATCCATCACGGACAATAAGACCTTTAAAAGAGCCGTTACAATCCATCTCTAAAGCAACTTAAAACTACGGCGCAAGATTGACTTTTTACTCACCAGTGAAGTCTGAGGGCATGCAGGAAGGCAGACAGCCCTTCCATGAGGAGTAGAATACCGACGGTGAGTACCGCAAAGCCGGCAAACGTAGCAAAGATAACTACCGAGCCGTAGAACGGCTGGATGCCCAAACCATTCTTCAGCACCATGGTCCATAAGACCTCAGACAGCTCTGTTTGATCAGGAAAAGCAAAAACAGTTCAAATCAAATTAATGGCTTTTGAATGTTGAATTCGTCTTTAATGAACCTGTCATTGTTTTCTTTAATTTGTGTGGCAATTTTTATATCACAGTGTTTTTATTTAACTGATGATAAAAAAACAATCAAGTAATTTGAAATTGTGGACATATTAAATCTATAGTTATGTTACATACAATACAATTAAAAACAATAATTACATATGATAAGTACATGAAAAACTATACCTAAAATTATAATTCCTACATACAATCAATAAAAAAAAAGTATTTATTAATCAACTGGTTCATACACGGCAGCCAATTAAACAAAAGCTATTTTTCAAGGGGCCATGTTGCACAAAAACATCTCAACATTTGAAAAACAAACAGAGCATTAAAAACAGATTTTACAACAATACAACAGGTCACAAAATGGAAATAGAAAGCGAACAAGAAGATATGTAAGTTATATTATGCAATTATTTAATTTCATTTAATTCTTTTAAACAATTCTGGTTGTGAAGCTAAAGACTCTCAAAAAAGGTTAGCTTAATCCTTGTACTTGCTAAGAACACAATTGGGGAGAAGACAAGGAAGTTTCAGTTTATGATGTCGGAGGAAAACCCCAGAGAATTATTCCCGGGGAAAAACCATGCAGTCAGGTAGGGACTGAAAAACCAATAGCAATAGTGCCCTGGCGTGATTCCAATTGGGGTTTTAGAAGTCGAAGGCAAGGAAAGAAATCACTAAGCCAACCTGACCACCCAAATTATTGTGTCATAGAAAAGATTACAACAGTAATCTATACTTTATAAACAAGTGACATGCACAAGTGACATGCACAAGTGACAAGTGAGGCCTGACACCGGTGACAACGAAGCTAACATTTAAACACAGAGAACAAAAAATCCAGCAGGAAGGAATAAAAAATTCAAGTCTCTTCTCAAAACTTATCTTATGTCACAGGTTTTCAATGACTAGTTTTGTTGTTTCTGTTTTTCTTTGTGTTGTGTTTTGTTTTTTGGTTTTACTGCGCCTTGAACACCCAGCAGGGTGGATATGTGCGCATTACAAGTCTTATCATTATTATTATTATTATTATTATTATTATTATTATAAAATATATATCAACGAATGGAATAATAGGTTCTTATATAGTGCTTTATCACACCCCTAGGGGCCAATACAAGCGCTCAGTATTTTGTTCTGCAAGACATGTGGAGCTTTGTTTTTGTAGTATGAGAAATATTCCTTTATAGCACCATGTAATTGTTTACAAGGTGCTGTGGAACGACATGCTGCCGATAAGACCAGGAGCACTGGGGCGGACCCCCTTCTCATTTTCAATGAGTGCACTGGGTTTACACAATACGTGTGACCACTGGCTTTACATCCCATCAGAAGGATGAAGCAATAATGGTCAAGCGTCTTGCTTAAGGACACCAAGTGTCACGACCGGGACTCGAACACACAATCTGCTGATCAGAAACACATGAGCTTGAGTCTGGTGTTCTTTTCTGCGACATGCCACCAGTGGGAATAACACCAGAAAATAGAATGGGGGGGGGGGGGCTGTGTGGGTAAACATGGTGATGGTTTTAAAAAATAATAATAATAATAACTGTGGCTTCTTATACGGCGCTGTAACATACAGTATTTCCTGCAAGATGTGGGACTACGTTTGAGTTATGAGACCTAAATCTGATAGCACCATGTAATGTTTTACAAGGTGCTGTAGCGCAATTGGCTGCCGATCAGGTTTTGGGTATATAATAAGATTTGGTGAGCACCAAAACATACACATACCTGCATGAGCCAGACTCAGAGCCCATAGACGCAGGTACGATGCAGTGTTGGATATACAGCCTAGACAGTACTCGATGGTGTGAATGGACTGGTGAACTAACTCCTCACTGAACTCAAACTGCAAGGTGGAGATCAGAAACAAGACACACTTTAATACATTGTATTCCATTTGCAAAGCAGTTTGTACATTGAAATACAGGTACACACCTATGTTCCAACACCCCTATATTCTGACATCCACCACTGTATTGTTTAACACATCTCAACTCCAATTTGTTCATTGCAAATTTGCGACTTCAAAATTTGCATCGCATTTGCAGGAAGGGCTTAACCCTCTGACCCTAGTATGTAAATCATGAGGAGATTTTTTTAACATAGGGTTGTCAGAACATATAGGGGTGTCGGAATATAAGGCAGTCACCCAAAACTTGCACAACATTAAACTGAGTGAATTTAACATTAAAAAAAAAATCAAAAATCAAATGGTGAGCGTGGCACAGTCGCCGCAAGTGGTGTGACTAACCTTTTCATCCGAATCCTTTCCATACTCCTCCTCCGCATCCACCTCCACGCTGTTCCCACCCTGGCTGGAGCTCTCACTCTGGTACTGGCTGTTGAGCGAATCGTTGACCATGATCTGCACGCTGTCCTCGTGACCACTCACACGCTGCATTAGAATCGTCGGAAACCGCATTTTGGGCTGATGAATTGGGTGTGGTTGTTTGACACACGGGTGGGGCGGGTCGAGAGAGAGAGTATCATGGCCCCCAAAGGACGAGAGGGTACGCCCAGATGATACAGAAACGTAAAACCCCAAAAAGTGGATGGATGGAAGAACAGACAACGAAGGAGGCGGAGAACAGAACAGGAAAAACAAAATGCCAACTTGCAATGCTTTTTTTTAGTATAAAAGAATGCAGTCATGCAAATCATGCAAAAGGTTTAATGCTTTAAAAATACACTAGTGCTGTCATGGTAACCTGCATAAAAGCATCACGGGATGTATGACAAAATGGCGGTCTGAATCTGATGAAGTGTCATTGAAGGACTTGGGTAAGTTTATGACATTTTGGTTTGCAATTGAAAACTCAAAATCAGCTCATGTTTAACTTGTTGCAAATATGTTAACAATGTAGTTTTAGGGCATTGTAATGTAAAATTACGATACACACTATATGTAAGAATGTATTCCAACTGAAATGAAATAATAATAATGAAGTAATTTATCTAGAGTCTTTATTTTGATGTCTACCCCCATTATGAACAAATCCCAATTGTTTTTACAACCACCCTGCTCAACAGTGTCCAATTTCGTGGTTCTGCTTAATGTAGAATTTCTGCGCTTACAGCGCCCTGTATAGCGTGTAAGTCTATGGGCCAGACAAGGTTGAAGCCAGAAGCGCAGAATTACGCGGTAAGCAGAAACCATGAAACTGGAACCTGATTTTTCAGGTCCCCATCATGGATGTATTGCAGTGATAGTGGATTGCTTGTCACATGAACATAGTTGGCTGGTTGAGAAACATCGTGTGGAGGCAATGAATGTTTTACTGTTCAAAAGCCCCTGCCTTATCTTTGGCTGCACTTACCGACTTCACTGCTCACTGAATATGTAGTTCAATTTAATGGGAATGAAGAGATATTTGAAATTACAACAGAGACGGAGAACTCATTGCAATTGGTATTATGATGGATGATTACATCTTTACATATTGGACATTCATGCGTCCCATGTGGGCCTTTCATGAGGCTAGGTGACAGCAGACTTACCAGGTAAATCCATTTGCACAGGACTTCCAGTGCTTAAATCCATGTAAGCATTTTCACTGCTAGTGATATATGATATGCATGAGACAGATATGTGTACTGGGGCAAAATTCAAGAATCCTTTAAGCACAAAAACTTGCCAAGCATAGACAAATATTGCTTAAAACAGGTTATCACCCAAATTTCAATCAAGTTTACATTGTGGCAACTGGTGCCCCACTCAATGTTTGCTTAGCAAAACAATTTGTCAAGCATATTTTCTGCTTCACCTGTTAACAGCTTTATGAAATTAGGCCCTGGTAAGTAACAATTACACAATCCTCGTTACTGCCAACCCATGCAAATCCATATGTGCAAGGGTTCAGTTTAAAGCAGGATTCAAAATGGGGTGCTAAGGGGGTTACAGGCAAGGAAAGAAACCTCTAAGCCGGCCCGAATTCCCACACCATCAGACTCCCACACCATCAGACAAGCTATTTCACAGGGTAGCTAAAAAAACAAAATGATGCATCTCAAGGGGAATGGCTTCTGGTGGAATGCGTGTTTGGATGTAACAGAGCTTGTTCTGAATCTGACAACGTTTGACATTCAAAAGGAAAATGGAGAAATTTGTAAGATTTCTCAAAATTCCGTCAGACTTTTGTGAAGGCTACCATGAAGCTCATGCGAAAAACAATTTCAAAAGAAATTTGACTAAAAAGAGTAAGTTTGAAGGATGTGTACACAGTTTGGTAAAATTATACTCTTTTTAACTCATAGACAAACCAGAACTTGTCCGAAATAGCTTCTTTGCATTTTGCGAGGAAAAATTATTGCACTTACAAATAGTCACTAATGTTATTTCGTTGCTGCATGAAGTGGAATATGAATGGTCAACATTTCTAACTGTTGCTGAAAACATGAAATTTCTTGAAGTATTGAAAGACGTATTTCTTCACAAGTGTGAAAAGTTTGGATTAGTGCACAAATCCGTTTTAATTCCTGAAAGACTGCAGGCCTGAATTTTCATCTTTGAGAGGGCAAGGCCTTTTTACTTTTGGGAAATATTTAAAGGGCACCCAGGCCAAATACAGTGCTACGTAGGCTACTGCCTCTGTGACGACTGTATTTCAAGTCCTGAAAGAGTATATTCTCATAGCTTTAAAATAAAAAATTATTAAAAAAAAACATGTAGAAAAACTCTGCTGGGGTCTGAACTTGAGGCCATTAATACTTTTTGCAATTACCCAGCAGGTCATTTGAGTTAGTGAGTTGTTGGCTACTTATCGTTTCTTTCACAAAAACATAACATTGAGGTGCTTTCAATATAAACAACTGCCAACACCTTTTGTTAAATGGGGGCAGGGACTTTACGCTTCGAAACATACAGTTGCCTACAAGCATTTTGGACAAAATATGAAGCTCAATCAATTAAAAGGATTGAGAAAGACTTTGTATTTTCGATTGAGCATTTCCAGCCACGCAGCGTGGCACTTCAGCTTTCTACCAAGAAGAGTGTACACTGCCTTCAAACCCAAAACTCACCACAACCGAAGAAGTATTTACTACGTGCTTCCTGTACCATCTACAAGACTAAATATTAGTTTCTTTTGCAAACTCAAACAAACAAAAATGTTTTCATTCTGTAAAGTAATGTGGTTTAGAGAAAAGACATAGAAGTATCTAGCACCAGGATATACTGAAGGGGCTATGGCGTTCTGATAGTAGATATGAATTGGGAGGGAGGGGGGTTCAAGTTTAAGTTCAAGTTCAAGACTAAAACAAAACATGCATCACCCTCGGGATTACAGATAAAAGAAAAACGACCGCTCACAGGTTAAATAGGTTCGGGTAAAACCTCAACAGGAAGTCCTTGTTTTGGGGGGAAAAGGAAACCTGTTTCAAACCTCCCTTTCCCATAAAATATAAATCTTATTTTTTTCCGACCAGAAAGACATTGACCAGTGAAACAAACAATGAAACGAAAGCTCATACTATTCACAAGAAAACAGCAAGTTAAATTTGTGTGTGCCTACCTATTAGCTCACGACCATACATTTTCATAATCACAAAAAAAAATAATGAAAAAACTTGCACAAACATCATGGACTTGTTCAAGACTTTCTTTTCTTTTAAACCAGATTGCTTATACTCACACTAATTAAACCACAAAAATCATTTTAAAAAAACCTTGCATAAATACCATTGACTCGTTATTCATATAGCTTTTTCTCATTTAAAGGCAGTGGACACTATTGCTAATTACTCAAAATAATTAATAGCATAAAACCTTACTTGGTAATGAGTTATAGGGAGAGGTTGATAGTATAAAACACTGTGAGAAACGGCTCCCTCTGAAGTGATGTAGTTTTACAAGTAAGAAGTAATTTTCCACGAATTTGATTGCAAGACCTCAGATTTAGAAAACGAGGTTTCGAAATCAACCATCTAAAATCACACAACCTCGTGTGACAGGGGTGTTTTTTCTTTCATTATTATCTCGCAGCTTCGACAACCAATTGAGCTCAAATTTTCACAGGTTTGTTATTTTATGCATATGTTGAGGTACACCAAGTGAGAAGACTGGTCTTGGTCAACTACCAATAGTGTCCAGAGTCTTTAACATCCAAGTGATCATCTCTTTCATTTGAGTGGAATATTACTTACCTGGAAATCGTGTTTGCTTGTACGATGCTTTATGAGTCTATACACAGGCTTGCCAAACAGTAGCACTGGGACCATAAACACTGCAGTAACAACCAGCCCCATTTGGACATAGTACTGAATATAAAAATAAAAAAAATGTATTCATGATAACAATAAAATAATTATAGAGCGCTTGCGAGTCGAGTGCCTCGAGGCACTTCACAGATAAAAACAGTAAAAGCAAAACCTTACGTAAGCAGCAATAAGTAATTCATCATACAAGTCACAAGAGACAAGTCAGTCAAAATCTAAAGAGTGAAAAATACTCAAAGCCTAAAATAACAAGTACTTGAAACAAGCTAGTAAAAACTATGCAAGCCAAAAGACAGTTAGCTACAATAAACAACAGTAAAATGTGTAAACCGATGGGTGAGGGGAGAAGAGATTACAGGCCTGTGAAAAGATCCGGTGTGGTCTTGACGTTTCGAACAGTATACTCTGCTCGTCTTCAGAGCCAACACTCCCTGTAAAGAGATCTTATACATAGTTGTACCCGCAAGTTTACTATTTAGTATTTATGTTCACTTCTTATTTTTCACACCATGTAAAGCTTCAAACACCATGTACAGACATACGTGCCTAGTGCATAGAGAATACTGGTTCAAAGGTCCCACGGAACACTTGGTTCCACCCTACCCCCATCCCCAGCCCCTCCCCCAATCTTCATACCTGATAGGGATACATATACAGCTCCGGCTTGTTGGTGAACAGGAACATAAAGATGAACATATTGATGATGCTTGGGGCCTTCTCGGAGGTTAAGCCGTCGTAGGAGACCCATTTGATGACGATGAGCGCCACGAGATAACCAAAGATTAGTACAAGGAAGAGAAGCTGAGGGATAAACTCCAGAAAGATGCTGCTGTAATGACCCCGGTATCTGAAGGGCAGGTGAAAGATTAAGAAGGGAACAAATTTTAGTCTGATTTGGTGTAGAACAGAGAAAAATTTACTAGAGTGGGACTCAAACCAACGACCTCCGGATTAATGTGCCGGTGCTCTACCAACTGAGCTATCTAGCCCTATGTTGGCGGTTTCCCTATTTTGTTAATATCTTTGTTCGAGACTGCCAGTCAGAAGCCACACAACCATTAACTGCTGTGTAGCCTGGGGAAACACAATTTCTTTTATTTATTACACATCCAATGGCACAATTAGCGCCATTTACAGGATGAAGAAGGAAACAATAATGCTTAGTTTTAGATGTGGGAGGAAAACCTCAATGGGGGACAACCAATGCAATCAAGTAAGCACTAAAAACCAAATCCGCATGTAAGACTCTAGTTTAAGGTCGGATTCGAACCAGGGTCCACAGAGGTGAAAGGCAGGGAAAGAAACCACCGAGCCAACTGTTATAACAGTTCAAATACAAATGGTTTGATTTGTTGACTTAAACAACTATCAATCAAAATCCATCATCTACACTGAGCATATAAAACTGTCAACACAAGTTATAGGTAAAATTTCGGATATGTAAGTGTTAACAAAATCATATTTATAAAAATATGCTGAGCAGCCTGAGAGCTAAATGTTGGTATAAAATACAGACATTACCAACAACAACAACCAAAAAATCACTGATTAAACAGCTCGGCTACGACACCCTTTGGTCGCAACAATATGGGACAGAAGTTAGGAAGGGTACGGTAAAATTTAAGAAAATGCCGGCATCAACCTGTGAACAAAAAGTGATTAAAAACTTACATATGATTGAGAAGACTGAGGTGAATTCCAAACATCATGTGGATGACACCAAAGATGATAGACAGTCTCATCTTGAAAGGGTTGAGGAAGTTCAACTTGTTCTTGGAGAACTGCCACACCTATAGAGAGAAGTTATGACCCATATGTTATCTCTTACTAGCTCATACCCCAAGTTTCACCCCGGGGAAGGACACAATCGGCAAAACCACCATCCAGTGGCCGTAGCAGGAAACAGCGCCACCAACCGACTGGTGGTGCCTCGTTCTGAGGATGACTAGTGATACTTGTCGAAACGTAAACGAAAATTACGTGAGTATTGGCTGTGTCTTGTAAAAAGTTTGTTTAATAAGGTGATATTTTACCAGCCTGATGAACGTCTTTCATGATATCTATTAGCTGTTTCGTAGCGCAGCGCAGCTAAATAGCTCTTGTTTCCGTTAAAGACAAAGCATTTTTTGCAATGAAACTTTCACTGATGAAAGGCAATGGTACAATGATGATCCTAAAACAATGACGTCATGATGACATCATCACCTGTCACGTGACGTCATGTTAAAGTTTTAAATTTTTAGGAAAACTGCCACACCTGCAGAGAGAAGTAATGACCTGTATAAAAATGAATTCCAAAAAATAATAACAATAAAACATTTATATAGCGCTTTATGCAAGGCCTCAGAGCGCTTCACAAAAATACAAAAATCAGCATTTACATAAAACACAGATAGAAAACACTCATCAAATCATACAATAAGCAGATAAGCAAAATATTACATACAATAAAATATTGGAATTTAAAAAGGGTTGATAAAAACACAAGAGGGGAGATGTTACCTCGCCCTTCCAAATCCTTCCATCCTAACTCCACCGAAACAAGGGTGAAATAAAAGCCAATTTCGGCATTGGGCGATAAGTAGAAACAATTCAAGATGAAAATAAGGACTCTAAAATGAAGGCCTATGAATTGATATTCCTCTTAAACAGTCTAGATTGTAGGATGGAGGGAAACATGCACCAGGCAAGGAGTTCCAAAGAGATGCAGTACGAGGGAAAAAAAATGGTTGGAAAGGCTCTGTGTACTAAACCTCTTTATTTGCTGAAATAAAGATTAGGAAAGACCGAGTGTGAAAGTGCACCGGGTAAAGGCCGATATAGTCGGTCGCGCGATGGTCAGGCGATGGAAGTCTTGACGCGCGATCTAGGCCTCAGCGATGACTATAAACTGTGTCGCGCGTCAAGATTTCCATTGTGCGACCATCGCGCGACCGACTATAAACCGGCCTTAACCGTGGGGCCTTCCCAAGGCTGTACTACACTGTGTGAAAAGGGCTTTAGCCACTGGAACTTGAGTCCGGTGCACTAGACCATGGGTACAAGAGTCTCTCAAAGACAAAGTCAAGCTCAACACAAATTAAGGATAAGCTTACTGGATTAACTTGATAAATGTGTAACTTACCGGGTCTAGTCCGTAGGGATAAGGGATTCCACTGTAAGCATAGACAGGGTCAAGCTGTAGGTCGATGGTCTGATTCAACAACGAATCACTAAAAAAATATAATAATAATAATCATCATTTAATTATTCATCCTTAAAAAATGATGATCTCTTGCTGACACATCGCAAAGGTTCTCTGAGAACTTTCATGGAAGAAGATCCACCACAAGATATGGCTCTTGTTCATTTGTTCAAGTGTACATGCTCTGTTTGGGCAAGTCTCATTGGGGTTGCCCGCGCAGTGAAAAACCAAAGGCTTAGTGGCAAATTGAAGATATAATTAGTTCCTGTAAAAACAAGTCTTTTGTAGTATTTGACCCAACTCATTTGACCCAAAACATTTGATAACAGAAATGACGAATAGTTGTTATTTCTCTTTAAGGAGAGAAAGTCTTTAAGTAGGTTCACACAATGTGTGCATTTACATTTCAAGGTTTTTCCGGGAAAAAATTGAGGGTACAATGTCCTTATAAGGGGAATTTCTTAGCTCTCAGTGAAAAGAATCGGTGAATTTCAGAATCAACATGCGCTTTAGACATGGTGCTACTGCAAACCTCACCTAATTACACCATGAACAATTTTCAAATCCAACTTACGTGTAGTTTTCCATTTTGCTGACCTCCCAGCTGGACCCAAACACATTGGTGGACTTGGAGAAGAAGTCATTGTACATGACGCCGCAGTAAATGGAGAACAACCCCATTAGGAGAATGATGTAACGACCGCCAAATATCACATTCCATATCTAGGGGGAAACAAAATTAGAACCACTACAACATATAATAATAATAATAATAATAATAATAATAATAAGACTTGTAATGCGCACATATCCACCCTGCTGGGTGTTCCAGGCGCAGTAAAACCAAAAACAAAACAAAAACAAAACACAACACAAAGAAAAACAGACACAACAAAATTAGTCATTGAAAACCTGTGATATAGTCCCCTTGCATGTGACATCACACTCTCAAAGAGCGTGAGGCCAAAGGAGGCAAATCATTGGAGAATAGCTGTTCTTTGTGCATAAAAAGCGTACATGTGACCTCAGCGTTCCTGTAGCTTTTCGCTTTATCCAAGGGGTCTTTTCGGGAATCAAGGGGAAACTTTTGGTCATGGCTCCTGAAATTGTTCAGGTCCTACATCTGGCAAGATTAATGTAAGTTGTGAAAGTGTCTACTGAAGCAGGCATGATTTGGTCCTAAAAGTAAAAACATTTTTGAGCTCGAGGGCAACCAAATTGTTCATATGGTGTAGGGTTGAATAGACTTTTCAGGCTAATTTAATCACAGCGCCTTTTTTTTCCAAGATAACAAAAACCAGATATCTGACTGAAGTAGAGAGAATATCATGCAGGATCTCTAGTTTTGGATTACCATACCCTTATTTTAATTCACAACTACAACTCACAACTACATTTAATATTCACTAGTAAATAGAGATTTCCTTGTCAAGTTCCCCCGTTACAGTTTCAGGGGCAAAACCTACAAAGTACCAAATAGAGAGAGAACAACTGCGAGGTGCTTTGTATTAATTATCTTCTAAAGGGTCTACGCACTTATTGTAGGACAAGAAACACAATGCCTACAGATTTACACTAAACTTACACAGTTTGAAGATAATGATAGTAGAAAGCTTCCCTGGAAATGTTACTTGCTGAAGTGCTGTAGTTTTTTAGAAATGAGTAAAACAATGTCATGAAAATAATTTTCGTCTCAGTGATCAAGTGATCATGAGACGAAAATTATTTAAGCATGTAAAACCTTTTTTTCATGACATTGTTTTACTCATTTCTCAAAAGCTACAGCACCTCAGCAACTAATATTTTAAGGTACGCTTTCTACTATCATTATCTTCAAACGGTGGAAGTTTAATGAAAATCTGTGGACATTGTGTTTTGTGATGCTAAGTACCCAAATCCTTTAAAAAAAAACTAAAAAAAAAACTAGATAAAGGCTCTCTCAGTCTCTATCTAATATACAAGTCTTGTACGAATGTCTCCTTCTGTCTAAGTTTTACCTCGTTGTCCGTCTTGTTGGCCTGAAGTTTGGCCTCCCTGATCACCATCCAAGCACCGAACAGCGCCATCAACGTGCCATGGCCGGCGTCACCGAACATCACAGCAAACAGGAACGGGAAAGTGATGATGGTGTAGGGAGCTGTTGGACAAGACCAGAAAGATCAAGTCATTTTTTGTACTTTTTTATGAGAGATTGGATACATCAAACGGCGGATGGCCACATCAAGGCGAGTGCTACATTTAACCATCTTGAGCTATCAACCCAAATCAACTGACACCAGGGGAACGTTGCCGCCTACTCCTGGAGTTAATACAGGGTTACCCCCTGCACAGTCCGTAAGGATGTAGGCATTGGTATCATCCAATTGGAGCCTGGCTGGTAGAGCAGAATGCACTACCTTCCAAACTATGGTTTAGTGCCTTGCTCATAGGCAAAGTACTATGATCCCACACTCTCCTGCTAAACATCACCAGAGCTTTTTGTTCTGTGCAAAACTTGGGCTTCATGATAAAAGGTGGTCAAAAAGGTGGGGGGGACATTTGATATTGTGTCCCCCACCCTCCAAAAGGTAGGGGGGGGACATGTCCCCCTGTCCCCCCCCCCCCCCCTGATCGACGCCCATGATACTTTGCCTTTAAATTTATGTTAAATTTATACAGGGAAAACAAATATTACTTTATGTTTTACCAATACACGGATGTTTTAGTCCTACCCTAACTTTACCTGGATTGATCTCCCTGTAGTTGGCCACCCCATAAGCATCCACAATCCCTTGGAAGGCACTAGTGAACTTATTGGTCTTGTTGTAGGTCGGAGGTTCCTGTTTTGTCTCTACGATGTTCAGAATGGACGGCACAGTGGATCCGCTTTTCTCCTGTGTGTCAAATAAAAAAGGACAAATTTAAAAGTAGGAAATTTGCAACGTGGATAAAGAATATTAATTTTGGTTTGACCCATAAATTATATACACCCATGCGTATACTCAGTACTTTCCCGAGCTCTGTGAAAGAATGGACAAGTTTGATGGCAATGCATCTACAGAGATGCATAGACATCATCACCATGCCATCATAGAGGTAAAACAATGATGAAACGATGGAAACGCATGTCTTTATATGTGCCGGCGCGCAGGCTGGGCCAATGACCCTATTATTTTGGTTTCATCCTATACTGACATGTGATAAGCACTGCACACTCAGCACTTTCTGCGTCTTTAGGCATCTGTTTATCGTCCAATGAATGACAACCGATGTTGAGAAATGTCAGTGAACAAAATCCAGGCAGAGCCTAATTTCATAAAACATGGAAGCACAAAATCTTGCTTAGCAAAAAAAGGTTACCAGCTAAAATACCATGCATTTACCATTACTGTGGGTAGCATGCCGCTCATTTCTTGCTTAGAAAAGGAATTTGCTCAGCAGAATGTTCTGCTAAACAGCTATATAAAAATTTGGCCCATGTCAGTAATGATCGACGAGACTCACGTTTCCAAGTTGCAGAGCATTTCGGATACGTCCCAGGTCACTCTCGGGGCACCAGCACTCTGCAATCAGGCACTTGTACGTGACGTCCACGTTGCACATGTTCAGCATATGGTAGATGGCCTTCAGCTTACGCACCTTGACGAACCAGACCCACAGAGTGACTGCTGCCGATGCCAGGACACGCTGCCTGTGGTCAACCGTCTGGACCAGAACCTGGAAGGTGGTGTAAAGAGTGGTAGTTTTGTAAGCAAGGGATAAAATCTGGGCTCACTTTCATGGCGCTTACGGGAACAGGGAATTCTGCGCTTACTGAAGTAGGACATTCTGCGCTTATGCCAATGTATTTCATGGGTTATCGCTCGTGTATTTCCTACTACTAGGCATTCTTCGCTAACGCAAAATTCAGCGCTTGCACAGTTGGCGGAGAATGGTAATTGTAAGTACAGCGATCGGTGGTAAGCAGAGCCATGAAATTGGGTGCCGATGTAGAGCTAAACCAGCATGATGAGGAATATTCAAACTTGAAACTGGGCTTGGTAGGTGGGCTTGGCTAATTTGTGCGAGAAGGGGGGGGGGGACATGACCAAAATAGGCTAGGCTTGGCTTGGTGAAGCGTATAGGCTGGAGCTGGGACTGAAACCTATACTGGAAGTGTGTACTCAAAGAACTGAATCAGTTGGTGTCAAGCACAGGGGAGGAGAGCGAACCTAGAGGAGACCCGAGTATAGATGACTAAAGTCTATATATATAGGGTGCGTTCGTTTAGCTTCCCTGGGTCAACCCCGGTGTGTGGCTGGTTTTTTTTCCAGGACGAACGTGTGCAGATAATTACCCACGTTCGTCCTGGGAAGAAAAAAAAAACCACACACCAGGGTCGACATAGGGAAGCTAAACGAACGCACCCACTGTTGACGCTACTCAACTAAAGAGATAATAAATACATCATTGATGCAAAGAAAGACAATTACCCGTTTCAGATCTTCGAGTCGCTTGGCGACCCCTGTGCACATTTCACTTCTCTCCATGGCGTTCTCTGGGCAGGGATACAGTGTGGCATGGAATCTAGTGGCAGGAAAAACCCAAACGATTACAAATTAATGATTTTTTTTTTTTAATCACAAGTTTGTGGACTTGAATCCTACCAAGCTAACCGCTGATTCCACAATGACTAGAATATATATACTGTCGTCTTAGTTACTGAATCACAATTTCTTGATTTGAGCAGCTCATAATTGTAGACACAGGGTGTCGTGGCCGAGCGGATAAGAGCACCGAACTCAAGCTCTGGTGCTTCTGTTCAGCAGAGTGTGGGTTTAAATCCAAGTCGTGACACTTGTGTCCCTGAGCAAGACACTTAACTATAATTGCTTCTCTCCACCCAGGGGTAAATGGGTACCTGTGAGGGCAGAGATGGTTCTTGTGATAGACTTAGCCGAGTAGCGCATATTAATGTTGCACAGGTTGCATACTCCCCACCAGGGAGCTTAGATGGTTTAAGGAGTGATTTAAGACCCAGTGACCAGGGGTAATAATGTGAAGCGCTTTGGGACGCCCTCCGGGTGTGAAAAGCGCTATATAAAAACGAGTTATTATTATTGTTATTATAGACTTAAACCAATGTTGTATGAGAGCAATTGGCTGCTGACAGGTTGGTGTTTTTATCCCGTTGTGGGGGCTGAAACTTAACAAACTAAAATGGAAAGGCACAAAGAATTGCATCAAAGCAAAAGTGCAATGATAACTACCGCACAGCATTTATGTTATATTTCCAGCGGTTTAACACAACATGTAACACTACAATATCTATATTAAAATTGCACCTGTAATAATGAAATACAGTTAATAATAATAATGAACCATTTTTGTAGATCGCATATCACAATCACAGAGAAGTCCCTATGCGCTTTGAGATGAAAACAAAAGAGAAGTAAAAGTTATACAATGGCAACTCCACACATGTATAAAAACGCACAATAAAAAATACAATGATAAAATCATTAAATAAAAAGATTGACAATTATTCTGAATAAGATTCAATGCAACACGCCAATTTAAACATGGAAAATAAATACACATGTAAACTAAGAAGGCAATGCCAAAAATTGTGATGTTAAACAATCATGTAAATGTTGATCCCAAAGAGATACAAATATAAAGAGGCGGTAATCAAATAAAATACAAACACGCGAAGGTTAAACTCCCTGAATGGAGCTCGCTAAGTAAGAAGAAAAGGGGAAAAGGAAAAAAGGGTCCGTGGAAAAAAGAACAAACAAAATAAATGGTGCAAAATACAGTGGCAAACGAACAGTATGGAAACAGTCGCAAGAAAGGGGAAACAAATCACTTCATAATCAAAACCAAACCAACCAATTATCACGTTCAGGTCAAATATTTCTAAGAATGAAAACAACGAAGTAGCAGAAAATGAATCCAATCAAAATTACAAGGGGTACATGTCCATTGTCCTATGCTAAATTTTCTAGAGCTGCCTAAGCGATAAACTTCACAAAGCACAGAATAATTCTGCTAACCGGGAGAAGGCTACCGGCCAAGATACTATTCATATGAGCCATTTGCAACTGGTATCTTGCTTATTTTTGCATCACAGAAATTTAGTCTGCACTTTTTTCTGCTTAAGCAACTCTTTGAATTGGACCTTTGCCTCAGTGCCCCTTCAATGTTTCTAACAGAAGTGACCACTCCTCGTAAAATATAGCATATCTGCTTTAAAAGAGTCATTCGGGGTGTAGAGCAGAAGAATCTCGCCGAGTTTTCTTACCCTTCGCAAACCTTCTTGACACGCCCTCCTAGCTGCTCCCCTTGGAAGAATGCTATGAAGACATGCTTGAAGACCTCATCTCCCTGTACACACACAAATTTATTTTTGTGAATAAAAAGTACAAAAAGTAAAAGTAACAAGGGGAGACAGATACCTTTGCTGTATCTAAAAATTGTTGGTTATTTAACCCAAAACCCTCTCAAACGCTGTCCAACTTTGTTCGCAACCGAGGCTGGCAGGCCAAATAGTCAGGTCCATTATTGCCACACCCTCGACTTAAACACAATGCAGTCCGGGGATTAGACAATTATGGCTGCAGCATGAGAACAAATCTAATCACATACCGTACTTGGATCTTCTAACTGCTCCTCAATCGGTGAGTGACGCAGGAAAACGTTACCGTGACACACTCGCCACAGCGTCTTCTCAAATGCTGGTACCCTCTCACGACCGAGTACCCCAGCAACAAACCTGTGGTTAAAATGGAACCAGGTAAGAGAGATTTGTCATAATTTGGCGTGGTTCGAAGATGGAAGTTTTTCAAATTGATCACAGAAGTGTTCAAAGAATGAGTAACATTTACAAAAGTTCTTCAAGTACACTAAAACAAACATTTGAAAAAGTTTTAACTTTAAATCATGTCACTTTGAGATTTTAAATTGAGACCTTTGAGTGGACCATTAAAAAAAAATGTGGAAAAAATTAATTAAAAATAAGTCGGACTTTGCGTGTGCTGTACGCATGATTGGTTGGCACAGTTTTCTTTTCTATTGCTGCTTCCATGCTAAAAGTGGATCAGATTATGTGATCGTCTAATAATTTTTTTAAATACGGAAATAAAAGATTGGCATGGTCAATGAAAAAGTGGATACCCAATTAAGTCTATAAACTTCATCAAATTAAGAGAACATAAAATTATGAGAACTGAGATACCGACCCAAATTTGACCGAGGAGTGCATTTGGCGGACACCGTCCTCGATACCGAAACGATGGTATGCAGTGGATCGAGCCTCTTCCTCCTCCCTGTCATGTTGGAATAACTCCGCCTATAAAAGGGGGGAAAAGTACAACACCATGGTTTAGTCAGAATTGCTTAGAGCTCTGTAAATCTACTGCCTATGTCTGCAGAAATTGTTGATTGTCTTGAATTAGGAGAGATTTGCGGTAGCACGATGTGTAAATCTCTTTTGAGTAATGTTGGTTCTGAAAATAAATGTTTCAAATCAACGTTTCATGTGAAGATCAGAGCATACTGCTCAGCATAATTTTTCTATGCTGAGCAAGTTTTTGTGCTCAACAGAAAAACTTGCCAAGAACAAATAAAATCAAATTGAAAAGAAAACTGCTAGGAAAAGCACAGAGCCCAGTTTCATAAAGTTCATAAAGGCCGTACTCTTCTAAGCACTCTTCTAAGCACTTTTCTTTTTAGCTTAGCACAGGTAAAAGAATTCAGGGGCCATGACCGACATTATGTGACTTTTTTGTTAAACATCTTCATCTTTTTCCCCTTTTTTTTCAGAACTTGGGAAATTAACGAGTATACAGACCAAATAATATTCTTTTTCCCCAATGCAAATTTAACACATCTATTAAATCCTCACCTCAGCAAAGAAGTCAGTGGTATTTCTCAGTACATGTCTATGCTCAGTCAGCTCCAGATAGTTCCGTTGAAGAGTCTCATGATTGCTGTTTACCTCTTTCAAGTCCACCTCAATCTTCTCAAAGTTCGCCTGGATATATATATAGATCAGGATTAACCAGGATTAATCAAAAACGGTCAAAAACATCAAAACTTTTTGGTCAAAAAGTAAAATAGACGCAAAATTATAATTTTTCAATGATTTCTTTAACACAACACCCCTCCAGCCATGAAATGAGGGAGAATGCTGTGCGCGTCGCCTGTATCGCGTGATGTGGCACATTTGTTTCAGCCCTTGCACTCGACCAATAGGAATGAAGAAACTGTCTTATAAGAACAGGTGTAAGCTCGCGTGTCACGGAACACTTTTTACTGGTCATAAACAAAGTTTATACACACCCATGTGACGCGCTCTCCACCAATACGAACAGCAAAACTGTCTGAGGTATTTATGAATAATGGTTAAATACTGGATCAAGAGGGCTAAAATAAGGACAGTGGACTTGGTCTCCAGTCTGCGATTGAAATTTTGCAGCAAAAATCCAGTTGGGCAGGAGGCTGTGCTCATTCAGTTAGAAAGAAAAATTGTCTCCCTTCACCATATAACCTTGCCTTGCTGTTTAAGATTGGGATTCCGGCATGGAAATCTTCCTCACAATGGAACAGAAAGTAAATTTTCCCACTCTCATAATCTTACTTCTCGACACTACTATTTTTCAAATGATTTTGACTAAAAGGGTTACTGATATCATATTCACTACCTTACAGAGACCGAGATCAACAAAAGAAAAGGGAACACAAAAGGTATCCATAAGGGAATTCTCAGAGTGGAGTACTCCACAAGGAATATTGTGTATTAAGTCTATGGGGGGTTCTTAACTACAGGGACAAAGTACACATGGTTTGCAGTAACACCATGTGATCTACTTGCTGGGTAGATGTTCTTATAAAATGTTCTTTTGAGAACTATATATTCTTACTACCACGAAGTAGGTTTTTCAAATTCGGAAGACTTCTCAGTTCTGAAAAGAACTGTCCTGCTTATTTAACTACTACCTACTACTTTCACTTGGTGGATTGAGGGGACTTCACTTTATTTTTTCATTTTCATTTCATTTATTAATTTCACAGGTAAAAATGCAAGTACAGACAAAAAGAACGATAAAGAAAACAAATGCACATGTACATACAGTTAGGAGAGATAACAAAACTGACTACCGCAGAGAAAGTTCTTAAAAGGTCTCAACGTTTTGACTAGCTTGCTCTAGCCTATGTTGGCCTATTTATAGGGGTTCAGGGGGAAAGACAAAAATATGTCGCACCAAAAAATAGCATGTTTTTACCTCTAAGTCTATCATCTCTCTTGGGGGTGGAGCAGCTACCTCTGTGTCTGGTTTTGCAATTTCAACCTTTGCGCCTTTGATCTCCTTCTCTACATAACCTAAAAAAAAAAAATAGCAGAAAATTGGGTTATAGACCAGTCATAATAATAAAGGTATTACACACAGGATTGGTAGAGCTGACAAAATAGTCACAGACAGTATTCAAGTTTTGTGCGATCGACCATATAAGTGAAGTAACAAACCTGTGAAAATTAGAGATAAAAAAGCCCATGCATAATTTTCAGCATTAGTTTTTTGTCAATTATTTGTATGGGAAAAGAACAATAAAGTGTTGCCCCGAGCCATGTCACATGAGGCAATTTACTAGCAACCTGCTCCAGGCAATCTCTAAGAGCTGCATGCAGCCATTAAGGAACAAGGATCAAGCTGATTTAACAAAATAACTTTTCAAAGTAACCTTTCCAGTTTAAAATGAAATAGAAATCCGCAGGCACTCACGTAGTTTACGTTCCATCTCATCACACCGTCTGACCTCATTTACATATTTACGCTGGAAAGCGTTCATATGTGGACTTAACTGAAAGAAAACAGAATATTATAACAGTGTTAGCTACATATGGATAATAAGAAATAAAAATAAAAAAGATAATTGATTTTTTTCAAATGAACAATTAATAGGATTATAATTTGTAATTAAAAACTCTCTTTGACTTACATCTTTAAACTGGACTAAGCCGAGCTCTCCCAGTTCAGCGACGCAGTTGTATGCCGACTCAGTCTGAAGAAAAACCTGAGTCAGGCACATCTTCTCACTCCGAAAGAGTGACCCCATCTTGCCACTGTGTGGACTGAAGACAAAAAAACAATAAAACCTGAAGTTCAACTTTTTAAGACATGATTAGGAGTACAGTCCAAAAATAATAAACAAAGCAAAAAGTTTGAGGATTTCGGGGGGTTTGTGGCTATAATTTTTAGCGCTGTCTTCTTAAAAAGCAATATGCACTAAATCTGATGATGGTCACCTTTTGAGGTAAACAAAAAAAAAATTAATTTGATAGCAAAACATCTCCCTCTTTGATTATGATTTAATAATATTCAAATTATCAACACGGGTTGAAATTTTTAAATTAATAAAAAATTTAAATTTCATGTGCTTGTAGTTGCTGGGCACCTCTGAAAAACAGTCTTTCACTGTAGGTTTCCCCAGGGTAATTAACAAATACATAAATTAATAAATATCTAACCCTGTACAACCCATGGTAAAATTTCCAACCAGTGTGATATAAACTTAATCTGTGAGCTTTTTGACTGAAACTTTGTGTGTAGCTCTCCCTTGGCTTGCTTTTTTAAATTTTTTATTAACTACAGCCAGTTAATTATTCAATTTCATTTATTAAGCTCTTTTCTTAATAATTGTCTTGTTATATGTAACCATTGGTCTTTGGTGGAAGATCTTGGAGTTTGGTGGACTCCAAAATTGGAGGTGACATTGTTGGTGGCAAGGTTGTTGGAGGACAAGATGACCGGCTTCCTGAGTTTACTCAGCTCAGATTTAGTTAAGTAAAGCATGGTTGATTTAAAGGCAGTGGACACTATTGGTAATTGTCAAAGACTAGCCTTCACAGTTGGTGTATCTCAACATACATGTATGCATAAAATACCAAACATGTGAAAATTTGAGCTCAATCGGTCATCAAAGTTGCGAGATAATGGAAGAAAAAAAAAACCTTGTCACACGAAGTTGTGTGCGTTTAGATGGTTGATTTCGAGACCTCAAGTTCTAAACTTGAGGTTTCGAAATCAAATTCGTGGAAAGTTACTTCTTTCTCGAAAACTACTTCTTCAGAGGGAGCCGTTTCTCACAATGTTTTATACCATCAACCTCTCCCCATTACTCGTCACCAAGAACGATCTTATGCCAATAACTATTTTGAGTACTTACCAATAGTGTCCACTGCCTTTAATATCAACATTTATGATTTGTTATTAATAATTGTTTGGATAACAACAAGCAAGGACATGATCAATTTATTAGAAACATTACAGAATTGGTTTTTTGCTAACATTACACGGCGGCCACGACCGCCATGGCCGTCGATGCCCTTCCAACTGGCCATGATGCCCCTCCAAAAAAATACCATTTTCACGGCCAAAACTGCCGTGCCCTTTTTTCCCATTGGCCGTCGTGCCCTTTTTTTACCCAAGTCCAAGATTTTATTATTGACACAAACATTTGTTTTCGGCCGACTACTTACGGCCGACAATATTAATCCAGGGGACTCTATAGCAGTCATGGTATTCAACGTTACAAACGGAGATTCCACTCTCAAGTCATCGCACACGCTAGCTAACCTGCATCGCATATAATCCACACGCTCGTTTATCTGACGTCCCAATTTCACAAGGAACCAGTCTTAACAAAATACATTGATCAACAGAGGGCGCAGTTGTTAAAATGCCCATATATGGTATCCTCCGTTTGTGAGCGGACGAAATATTGTTGGTGAATGAAATGACTCTTTGAAATGTTTACGAAGGAATTTGCCAAAATAAAGACGCAAAAAGAGCGTTTGGAGGAAGATGTAAAAGATGAATTTGAGAACTATGCTCCCAAGTGCAAGAAAGTTAACTTACGATTATTTTTTTCTTCATAGAAATTTTTTTTTTTTTTTTTTTTTTACTTCTTCTTTTTACAAAATCATTTGGTTTCTTTATGAATAAGATATGATTTATCAATATCTTGAATAACATATGATTTATCAATATCTAATTCATAAAAAACTGTTCCATGTGTTAACCACCCATAGGCAATTTTTAATTTACTTGTTTTAAAATAAGGCTCATGACCCCTTCGATAACTTGCTGGCCTTCGCACCTTCTTTATTTTGAAACTTTTGGCCTTGGTGTCCTTTCTACTGGCCTTGGTGCCCTTCAAAATTTGCCTATATCCAAGGCCAAAGTGGCCTTGCCCTAAAAAATTGTAATTCCAGGCCTGAACATTACAAAATAGTTGCTGGCTGTATAATTACTTCTTGGGATGCAATCCACCATATACATAAACTGACAAACCTGTAGAAGTTTGAGACCAATAGGCCATCTGGGTCATGAGAAAATACTGAAAAACAGATTACACATTTTGGATGACATCAAGACTTGATTCAAACAAAAATGTATAAAACGCTCACTGGAGCGATTAACTCCACTCAGTGACACAGGATATTAGTTTCATTTATTTCTCATCAAATATGGCATTCCAGACAAAAATAATTCAAGTGATGTTTTCTACTAATACTATCGTATTCATTTTAATAGACAGTTTCTTTCTTACAAATAAAAAAAATACCAGCTGATCGTCCCCGCCCGCACCCTTTTACTATTTTTTTTATTATTTTTTTATTATTAATATTATTTTTATTTTATTTTAAAATTCATCCTTTCAAAAGGACTGGCCTAGGGGCTTTTCCCGAATCTAACGTGATGTTCTCGAACACATTTAACTGTCTGTTAAAAAAAAAAGGGAATGCCTACCACCAGCAAATCTTTTTAGTGTAATAATCTGACCTTGTGGTTAACGCGGGTCCTCACTCCTCATGCAACAATAATAGAAATAAAATAAGCTCAAAGAATTTGTGGTCTGTTTGATTTGAAATACAAAGCGGCCACCTTGGACAAAAATATTACAAAAGCCAAAGGCCCTTATCCTCCTCTGTTTGGAAACAGCAGACAGTAACCCCTTCTTATCCCAGCATGCCTTACCGCAGGGCGCCACCTGTTGAAATCAAACGATCGACAATAGACCTTATTTTGTTTTGGAGGAAGAATATAGAAAACCAACTTACTTTTATTTACCAGTATCCTTGTGTACCCATATTCACGCACTGAAGGCTTGAGATAGAATTTTATTTTAATTAACAGAACCAAGAACAACTTTGAGCTTTATTTTTATTTGTCCGATGTCATAGCCCACCTAAAAGGAGAATTTCAAGCCCGTAGAACGCCATCGAAGCACAACGGAGGTCGTCTTAAGCAAACGACCCCAATTTGTCTGCATATGTTTGGCGTCACACATAAATTCACGCACTTGTTTTAAAAAGGTCAATACGGGAACCCTTTCTATGCCGCCTTTTCTTCTAAACAATCGAGTCCGTGCGGCAGGGAAACTAGAAGGCCAAAACTGCCAGTTATAACTATTTACCCCATCAATTGTTGGGTTTCTACCAGGCTAATTAGCTGAACCCTTATCTTACACCCAGCCCAACCTGTGGTGAAGCCATCAATTTACAAAACTAAGTTATACAACACTAAAATGCTGTTTTTTCATAGTTAATTGTATTATAACAAATTATCAATAATAAATGAGCATATTTTTTATCAACAAGGCTTCTGATGTTTTTTTTTTTTTTTTTTAACCCACGTGCAAATAAGCCTATTCACTATTGCAGCTGCGCATGTCCGTTACTGCGGACAACGCAATTTGTTTATCTCCTGTGACCTTTTGACAATAAACCCGGGTATTGTCAAAAGGTCACGGGAGATAAACAAATTGTGTTGTCAGCAGTAACGGACATGCGCAGCTGCAATAGCGAATAGGCTTATTACAATAAAATCGTAACTTCTGGAAATTTGCCTATAAGGCGCACGTCCACTTCATTCAACCTTTCACAGTTGTTTGTATCCCCTCTGTTGTCATGTAAAAATCATGTGATCTTGTAATTAATTGAAGTAGTGAAGTATGGCAGACAAAAAACGCAAAGAACTTTCAGGGTGTTTTAAGTGTTTTTATCAACCATTTTAGCTAGGCATATTTTGTGTTTAGTCTTAAGGTAAGATTTTCTACTAAAATTATAGATTATCTAAAATATCAACCAGAAAGGCTACGATTTGTCCCATCATCGCAGGAGATTGAAGATTATGTTGTATATTTTCACGAAATCAAAAAATTATGTCATTGCGTTTTGTAAACAAAAAGTTACGCGGCAGAAAAGATGCCTGCGGGAATATTTGTAACGCGCAGATTTGGGGTATCGGAGGATAAAATGAATTACGTCCAAATCAACTTTGGGTCTTTGGTTACAATATCTGATTTCTTTAATAATGATTTATAAATAAATGTAATAGGCCTAATATAAACTCGAAAATTCCCATGCTTCCAAGACCATGTTGGTGCTGAAACACATCGAAACTGCTGACGCCCCCCCCCCACCACCTCTCCCCGCCCACAAAAATTGGAATTAAGAAATAACTGTTTGTTTACTACTCTATGCCGGTTTACCCAGCCAGGCAAAAATTGTCATACTTGATAAAATGACCAGAGTTTGCCTGTTTACTTGTACTAGGCCTATTTTAAGTTAATAATAAACTGTCATAAGGTAAGTGTATTAAGTGAAGGCTTTCGGAAGTGATGAATACATTAGTTTACAAACTACTCACCACCCGGGCTTTTTTGTAACGCTAGAAAAACTTGTCTTGTGAAAGATTTTCCGTCATTCCTAAACTTCCGCAAACTTCTAGTTTCACTATTAAAATTACAACGAGTAGATGAAATATTTCCACTAGTCATGCTAAGTAACATGAATCAAGTAGACACCAAGTGTACATTTTTATTAATTTTGTACGACACGGCGCACGTGATGATAAAACTAGTCCCTAGTGTTATGTACACGGCTTACCAAAACATTGAACGTTGACTACCAGACTATCATGTGATTTGTCAGTAAAAATGACGTCATGTAATTTATTCAGGAAAAATCGATCGGACCAGACATTATTTTCCGGAGACTGAGTGGTGGTTTTTCATGAAATAAACGGTAAAAAATTATTTGATTTTCATTTATGTTGTTGTAATTGTACAGTGCTTTATTTGATAAAAATGTGGTTGAATTATGCAACTGCCAAAGCTTTGTAAAACTGAGCTGTTTAAAAAATAAGGCAGGAATTCAACTTTGTTTTTGTCAATATTGTCAAATCATCACTGCTGCGTACGTGTGATTCGAGTAGAGCGCTACTCAAAAAATGACCGGTAAAAAATGTATGATTATGAAAAGTGGGCCAACCCAACCCTTTCATTCAATATCAAGTTTGTGTGATTATGCGCTAATTAATCTAATTGTTCATGCTGGGGGAAAGCTGTTGTTAATATGGAAAAGTTTCCGCATGGCGCCACCACTTTTTCATTCGATATGAAATAATTTAATTAATAAATTAGTATCATTCTAATTTACCTTATTGATATATCCCTTTTTGTAAAAATAAGTGAAAAAGTGGTGGCGCCATACGGAAAGTTATCCGTTAATATTAATAATATTAATCAACCTGCACCCCGCAGCGGCACTGGTTTTTAAATAAATTAATGATTTTAACTAAAAATTTTGGAAGAATTAAGATTTTAATTAATGTTTTTGTTTAAATTAACAACAAAAAAATAAGGCCTCATTTACAATTAAGTCAATAAAACAGTAAATATTCCATCTTCGCTCTTTCTTTTTTTAAGAATTAAGGTAAAATACAAATTAGATTTAAATTAAGTCATTATTTCGTACGCACGCAAACTCAAATGCACCAACTCATATGCCAACCAACTCGTATGCATAATTCACTACGTTAATTAAGCTTTGGTATATATATCCTCCCCTTACCAGTTTTCACGCTATTATGCCTTTTTCTTTGAATTGGGAAAAAAATAATGATGCCTTATATCAACCGATGCCCCAATTACCTTCTTTTGTTAATATGAAGTATGCAAACATATAATAAAACTTGATGGACATTGAAATGTTCACACTACACACCGATCTTCGATGTCTTCAACTGGCCCCTTTTGTTTTGAGTTTTTCCTGTTTTCACGGCAAACAAGAAAGCATGGTTTCCCGGTGAAGCCATACATGGAAGAAACATCTACAGTGACTACAAGTGTTCTTTGAGTCTCTGTGTATGACTCTATAGCCAGCAGTTGTCTTCGTTTTATTACCATGGTAATTTGCTAAAAATTTAAAATAAAAATAATTTAATAAAAAGTGTGAATAATCATTGGCTTTCAAATCTGATTTTTATTATTTTTCACCCCTTTTTTTTTCTCTTAAAATTTATAATAAAGCGTATAAATAAACAGTGATAATTGAATCAACAAGCTGATCGTTTAAATTTTAATATCAATAATAATATTGATCGGAGGGTTAAATAAAAAATCTCAAAAAATATGAGAAAAAGATATTTAAGGCACATGGCTTCTTTAAGCCTCTGGGTTTTTTTTCCAGAATGCTCAGCAAAATATTCAGTCACATGATTTGATCATCATGAATTGTGAATTGAAATAGTGTTTGATGAAACTTTTTCGATGGGCAAATATTTGTATATGGCCTCAACATTATGACATATTTTTGTACCTTGTAGAAATGCCTAAAATACCAAACTTTTTGCATTTAAAAGTGCAAATATCCAGTGGAGCCTTACGTGTTTCTAAGTTTTGGTCAAGGGAGAGGAGACTCTTTGCTTGGCAAATAAAACCACACAATTTTTATCTAGGGACTGTTTACATCGCGCACAGAGAGGTAAAAGATTTGCCACGATTTTAGGGACACCTCGAAAAACAGGACCTATGATATAGGGCCTAGCTAGGCCTAGGATAGGAGCAAGGGGAAAGAGGGCCATCAAGCTTGGCAGTTCTCCACTCAAAGTTTGTTTCACAATTTCTACAAAATTCTACATAGGCCTATGGGAAACCGTGAATGAATAGAAGCGTAGACTGCAGACTTGTTCACTTGACCTTGAATCTATAAAAAAAATACTTTATTAATCGAATGTTGTACACCAGGCCTGGAATTGCACCTTAGAACCCTCCTACTGATACACCATTCAAAACCATTCAAAATTCACTAACGTTTACAACCCCATCGTTTTTGTACACACATGGCAGTACCATTTGAGCAGGGTTGATGATAAGCTGTACTACCACTCAAAACCATTCAGATGGTTTCGAGCTGTGGATAAGCTGTACCTGTGTGCATTACCATAGCCGAATGGTTTCAGATGGTCAGCAAGCTGTTTAACAAATCCTGTAGTGTATATGACATAGTGTGTGGTAACCTCATAGCCAAGGACAGATTGGTCACCCCCACACTGCCTGGTATCACTCAGTCATGACAAAGTGGGATCCTTGATGCACCACTTAAAACAATGCTCATAGGATTCTGTACCAGCTGCACCACCATTCAAAACCATGTGGGGAACCAACTATGTGCACAGCTATCATACCATTCAATACCATTCACTTGAATGGTTTCAAAAGGTGTATCAACTTGTTACAAAAAGGCGCCGATTGTAGGAGGGCTTTAGAGAGGGAAGGCCAGTTTCATTTTGTAAAGGCACTTTCATTCAAAAATCTTTGGTTAAGTTTATGGGGAATTTTAAAGGGGCACCAAGGCCAAGACAAGGGGCAACAGAGGCTGTGGTCTCGGTGTAATTCCAGACCTGGTACCTATATTAAAGCTTCATGGTCATCCGTCATTTGTCTACTTTTGATCTGACTTTGATTTCCTGCCTTCACAGGAAATGATTATATTTGGTCCATTCTGTTATTGGTTTCTATTGCTGTTCTAATCCCTGATACATGTGGCTATTGTATGAGGCATTGAAATGTGCAGCAATTATCTGCTAAGCATTGAGTTGGCTTAAAGGGTTGTATCTCTGGTCAGCGGAGAGGACTGGTTGGACTTTAGTCGGTTAATCATTTGTGCATGCAGATGCGATCTGCAACATCTACAGTAGTAGGCCTTCTGGGAATCATTGACTCTGAACAGTAGTTACATCAGAATAAGTTGTTTCTGACATCACTGTGGTTCTCCTTTTATTGCTGACTGTAGGTAGGCCTATCGTAAGTTTTGTTATTTACATGCATGGTACAAATTTATACTTGGTGTTGTGCTCCGAGTGTTACAAAGCTTAAGATTTCAAGCCTTATGGTTTGTCTGAGAAAAACAATACTCCGAAGCTTGCAGATGCGATCAGCAATCAGCAACCTCAAAAGGCCTTATGGGCATCATTGTACATGTAGTTACATCAGAATAAGTTGTTTCCGACAAGACTGGGCTAGTTTTTTTGATGTACAATAGCTAATCTTTAAGTGCTACTACTACCTTCCTTCAGTCTCACAGAGCAATGCACTTTGTAATTTATCATTTATCCTCTAAATCTTGTCCCTTGTTTTTCCTTTTAATGCAGGTGAATCCGTAAAAGAGCAACCATGGGGACGCTTTTTCGCAGCGAGCAGATGTGCCTCGCGCAGGTGTTCCTCCAATCAGAAGCTGCGTACAATTGTGTGGCTGAGCTAGGAGAGCTTGGATTGGTCCAATTCAGGGATGTGAGTAGAGACTGTTCTTGTTTTAATTATTCTCTGGCTCAACTGATGCAAGGTTCTCCCCGGGTTATTTGTTCCAAAACTGTTGGGACCCAAATTTTGAAAGTTTAGCGTTCAGCAAGCTGAATTGAAATGAGGAATATTTTTGACCTGTGTTTATTAATTGGTTTAAAAGCACAACTGTGTAATCTGGGACAATATACTAAAGGGTTTTATCTCAATGATTTTTGTGTAAATTTGGTCTGCGGTAACAGTTTTCACTATGTGTATATCTACTGGCTGGGTAGATTATTTTTTTAAGAGAACTTTTCTTGCTGTATATTCTGCTAACGCGGAGTAGATTTTGGGGATTTGGGGAAGTTCTCTACTACCCGAATAAGATGTTTGGTGTTGTTAATGACATGTTTGATTTGAAAACTATGAAAAGAAAATAACCAAGTGTAATGGAGTGTAAAATTTGTCTCTTTTTATCCCTGGCTGCAGCTTAATCCTGACGTTAATGCATTCCAAAGAAAGTTTGTCAATGAGGTGAGACGATGTGATGAAATGGAGAGGAAACTACGTAAGTTTTCATTTTAAAAAGTTAAGCAGCTTATAAATGCATGTGTCAGTAAAAACAAGAATCAAACAAACAGTTTTTTTCTGCAATTCCACCTTTATTTTGTGAAACTCTGAGAAAGCCTTAAAGAAAGACTCTGCTTGGGTTAAAGCATCAGGCAATTATCTTTTCGTTGCACATATACTGTCCTTTTGGTCTGAAAGCAGTTTGCAACTGAGGTATCTATTTTCTCACCTTGAGAAATTCTAAAGTCCTTTTGTACACAAATATGATATCTTTCTGACCTATTAACCTTTGTCAGAACGTCCTTTATTTTTGACACTGCAGTTTTTTGGAGGCATGGTAGCATTTGTTTAGACTAGTTTTATCTGAGTTGCGGAAAAACTTGTGATTAACGGAAAACATTTATAAATGTTTGCATCTTCCAGGGTTCTTGGAGACAGAAATCCACAAGGCTGACATTCCTCTGCTGGACACAGGGGAGAACCCTGAGGCACCTGCTCCAAGAGAGATGATTGACCTAGAGGTACATTTTTAATATTATTATTATTATTATTTTTTATTTTTTAATGCAAGTCGCCTGAAACACAAGGCCTGAACGCCACTTCAAGGTGTGGGCTTCAATTATTTTTTCGAGAGGCCATTGCCACCTACTCCTAGGGCTGAAACAGGGTTACCCTTTTCACAGTCCATACGAATGTAGGCTTGGGTATCATCAGTCCGAAGCCTGGCCAGTAGAGCAGAAAGCACTACCTCCCCAATAATGATTAGATTATCCGTATACACATCTACTGGACCCAAATGAGGATGGATTCTGATTTAGGGGCCGTTCATAACACTCAATCTAACAAATAATGATTTTATGAGGCAGGTGTCAATTTCTGTGAGGGTGAGGCAATTTTTTCTTAGCTAAGGGCCCCTCAATGAGGAAAATGAAGACAGTTTCAAGAGGCACCAAAGCAATGACTCAAGGCCCGTTTTAAGCCATTTTGACATATGGTGGATACAATTCTATGACACTAGGTTTGGGTAAATTTGTCTGTTTGCACCCAAACCAAACAGTGCACTTCCATAATATCCACCATATTTCAAAAAGGCTATTGAGACCTGGCCCATCGTTATAGAACTGGTTAAGCAGAAAATATGTTCTGAGGAGCAAAATAAGCAGGATACCATTTGCAGATAGTGACATGGTATATTGGCTGGTAAACCTATTCTGGAAACCATAGTATTGTTGTGCTAAGCTTCTTCTTGTGCCCAAGCAGCTCTATGAAATCGGGCCATGTGGCTTTGAAAATTTAGAATAGACATTTACCTCTCGTTTTCAACACAAATTTCCAGGCTTGCTTTGAGAAGCTAGAGGTAGAAATGAAGGAGGTCAACACAAACCAGGAGGCACTCAAGAGGAACTTCCTGGAACTGACTGAGCTGAAACACATCCTCCGTAAAACCCAGACCTTCTTCGACGAGGTAATGTTTCGCAAACGAGGAAAGACGTTCCTGAGTCTGTTTGCATGTGTAGTTTTTTATATACTTAACGTAGCTCACACCTTTTTCAAACAAAATGTTTACGTGTATGTTTTAGATTGCAACTATAGGTACTCTCTGTTGGGAATTCTTGGGCAACATTTTAGCTGAAGTTTGAAATATTTTTACAAACGATTCCAGGTGGCTACTGGGTTTGTTGTCGAGATTCTCATTTCTTTCCTGGCCATTTGAGTTATAAATCTGGCCTTAATTTGTCAGAATCTCCTCCCAGTTGCTGCTCAAAAAACAAATGTTGAGTTTTGTGCGTTGCCAAATTAATTAATGATCGGTGCACCTTTTTTGAAAAGAAACAAAAACCTGTACAGGGTGCACCGAGGCGGCAACCGATTGTCAAATTAATCACTTGACTGTGAATTGACCAAAGTTGTTTGATTGCAAAAAAAACACAAGAATAAAACTTCAGGCTGTGAACTTTTCTCTTGAAGGGGCACAGAAGCAAGCCACTTCGGAATTGCAGCTGCGCATGTCTGTCACTGCAATTTGTCTATACCATTTGACAATACCAGCGGGTATTGTCAAAAGGTCACGGGCGATAGACAAAATCCTTTGTCAGCAGTAACAGACATGCACAGCTGCAATTCCGAAGTGGCTTATTTCCCTCTGGTAAGGGGGCACTTCTATGAGGGACATTTAAATTTGTATTGGAACTTTGCAAAGGGGCATCACAGCAAAATCACAGGGCAACACTGCAGTTGCTGTGGGTGCCGTGGGGGCTGTTTAGAGGCCTGAAACTTGCTGCGTTTACAGGACCAAGACAAATTGTTAATAGCCATAATCCCCTGCATGTGGCTTTAAGATATCACCACCTTTAGAATCTTGTAGACGGCTTTTTTCTTAATCTCATGATCTCACAGTTTGTTGCCCTTTTTGTTTTGTTTTCGATGGTTTTCAATTGTCAATCGATGTTTGCCACTACATTCTGCGCTTGTCTCTGTGTTACCACTGTAAGTCGCCTGCTCTTATAGGGCCATCCGTATATAACATACCCCCCCCCCCCCATGACATTTTGAGTCATGCTTTTATTAACAATCGCCCCCACACCTGTATATATTTATAACATGTATAATAAGCATGTGTGTTTAAGATATTACCCCCCTCCTTGACTTCATCTCCGCCCCTCCCATACCTGAAGCCCATCCCGTCTGTGCTCTTGGATTCTTTTTTGGTGCATTAGATCTGCATTAGCATAACAACAAAGTGAGCGTGTCACAACATGGTGTCCCATGGGGTTTAGATGCAGTAGACTGAGTTGTAGTGAAACTATTAACACACTTGTGATTACAAGATGGGCCGTCATTAACATTTCACTTTTAACATTGACGACGCAAAAGACAGGAAGGCCAAGTTGTAGAACTAGAATAAACTGGAGCCTGTTCTCTTCAAATTTTCTCTCCCATGTCTTCTTTTCCTGTAGCCTTCACTTTCACGGTTTTCCACAACAAAAATATGAAACAAAATGAAAATAGGGTGTTTGAAAACTCTTTCCACAAAAAGTCAGAGTTATCTTGTGAGTCACGCATCATTGTGAAACCATTTTTGCATTCCAAAAACTTGACTACATTCTGGCCAAACGTTGAGAAATTAAAACTGAAGCACTTCACTCTAGTACGAAACAAAATGTCCTACACTAGTCCAACTAGTCTACCACAGATCACACTGTGATCAGAGTCCATCAGTTTGTTATTATACAGTATGCTCAGCCATTGAGGTCCGACTTTCAAAGATTGCACACATAGCAAAGGTTATCCCAGATCTACCAGACTGACATTTGGCAGAGTTAAAGCTGGTACACCAAAAAAACGAGGAAAGAAATAACTTTCTCTCCAAATTACTCTACTTTACTAGTATACTCTCCTACCCAATATACTCCTGCAAAATTCGACTGTGGAGACCAACTCCACAGCCATGGTTTTTTTCACATATTAAAAGTCACTGGCCTCGGGCCTGTGATCTGGTGTAAAATTCAAGACATGAAGCCCATAGTCTTCCATCCAATGTGATACCAATGTATGGGAGGTAATGCTACTTGTAGTTGTATGCATGTTGAATATCATTGAGTCAGAGTTCAGCTGCATTATTTGATTTTGCACCAACTGAAGAAAAGGAAAAAACAGTTAATGATTTATTTTGTTGTTATCATCTCTTTGTATGTTATGTATGGATGGCACTATTTCTGTTTTCGTGTTGTTGCTTGTGTGCTGATGAAATGCGGGTGCATTCCATGGTAGGTGAAGATAGTTTGTCACAAGATCTTGGTTGACATCAGATATGGCGGATAACAACAAAACTGACACCTGTGTTTCAGATGAAATTCTCATGGGAAAAAATTCTTAAATTCCTACTTTGTTTGTGAAAGCGCGTTTTTAATTATTTGGGAAACCTACTTGCATTACGATTCTTTTGCATTATGAGCGATTATTGAACACACAAAGCAGTTTGTTGAAAATCATCTGTATTGATTGATTACTTTAAATGATTTCCCAACTTGGTTGTATTCAAACATGTTCTGTGAATTCAGATCTGGTAAATTTGATTTGCCATTTTGTAATTTTCTTGTTGAGACAATATGAGAGATGCCAAAACTTTGGTTATATCTTTTATCTTAATTAACCCTTGTTCGGCCATGAGTCAGCTCCCCTTGTGTGCAACTGGTGTGCAGTGTACATTTTTGGCGAGGAGCTCGGGTGCCAGACACGCACCCAATTTTTATTGGCTCCTAAAATGGAAGACCATGTCCAAAAGTAGTTGTGTGTTACTTGGTGCCGGATGTTGATATTTTAGGGTAATATTTTGGCTCTTAGATTTTCTTTTACTGATTCAAAAAAACTACAGCAGTTGTTTGCTATAAAATGTTGCCATTAAACTGTCCCTACTGTCCCCTTTACAAGGGATGATTTTTCTCCCTTCAAATCTGTCTCTACCTCTCTCGGCATGAAGGAATGACGACTTATTATTAATCTTACAAACAACATCAGTTTCTCTGACATTCTAACTGATATCTAGTAATTTTCGCTACTTGGAATGCATTAGCATGTTTTTCAACTCAAGATCACCACTATGTATGCACCCTGTGGCGACACAGTTCTGATCGTTTCTTCACTTTTTCTTTCACCTTCTGAATAATTTTTAAACGTATGGTTATTTAGTTTACTGTATTAATATAGCACTGATCATGAGATTCACACTTTACTGTGCACGATGAAGTGAACAGAACCGGTTTTCAGTGTTTGGTTCAGATTTTGAAAGTCGTAAATACCGGGTAAAAAACATACTGATTGAACAGAACTCGTGCAGTGAATTCACATGATGCTTTGAATTGACTTTTTAACTGAAGCCATTTTGCGAGTAAGGTTTGATTATATAGTCTGGTGCAATGACCTGCCAGGTCACAAGTTCCGCTAAAATTTTAAATTTCTCAGACTTGTGATAGTTGCTGTGTAATATGGTTCGGGCAAGCTTTTGCATAGTACATAAGAGAATGCAAATGCCCGTACGCAACATATTAGAACCTTTAGACCGGTCCAAGCCTGCAAATTTGTTAAACGCTGTAAAGCAATGTACAGAGGACCGGAGTGGTCTAAAAACTGCTTTAAAGGCTTGCACATTCTATTCTGAATGAATGTGTATGGCACACTATGGTACCAGGTTTGCTCATCTGGAAATCCCTATACTAAAGCTTGCCCTAAACCATTACATAGCAACCATCTCTATAGTCTGAGGAATTCAAATCTGAGTGGTAATTTGTGACTCTGCAAGTCTTGGTACCAGACATTATTCAAATCTAGCTCACTTTATTCAAATTAGCAGAGCTTACATCATGAATTATTCATGAGCACAACTTTCCATTGTGTGTGTATAATTTGTTGAAAGTGTGTATTGTTATTTGATGTCTCATAAAATACTGTACCAGCCGGGTAACTTCATTCTAAAAACATGGGTTTTGAAATATTTGTTCAAGCCCATGTATTTACAACCCTTTCATTTTTTTATAACAGTTTGTTCACATTGGTTACACATTGGAGAAAACAATGCAAATGAATTTTGTTTTCCGTACATTCTTAATAATGTCAGTGCATATCGTCAAATATGCATTAACATTTTGTATTGCCCAAGTGCTGCTGGTATGTTCAAAAAGAAAAATAGTTGTCAGATTTTTTTGTCAACAAAAATATCATTGTAAAAATCAACTTCAGAAAGCTAATTACAATTTGAGTAAAGTACAATTGGCATATCTGATGAAACAGATAATATAACTTTTGCAATACATCTGACGATTTCTAAAACTGATTAAGGCTTGTTACAGAGTGGTAGTTTGGCCGTTTTATTTTTTTATAGAATACGTTGGAATGAATTTACCCCAGGGTACATTAACAATAGATGTTAGACTAGATATTGGTTATATCAATTATTTGAGTTGCACTAACCCCCCCTCTGTGCACCTAATCATTATGACTTTACTCACTTGGTGGCAGACTAGTATGGCACCCAGTAGCTGGCAGCTTCTTATGCAAGATGAAACATTGATATCATCACAGAGCCGGACTATTTTGTTTTGGCGTTGAGTAGCAGGTTTGAACAAACAAACAAAACTGTCAGAAGTGAATTACAACAAGCCATGGCCGTTGCCCCTGTCTTGGCCTTGGTGCCCCTTCAAAAGTTTCCCATAGATTTTCAAATGGAAGTGCCCCTTTGCAAAGTGAAAATAGCTTAGCCCTCTGAAAGACGAAATTCTAGGCCTGAATTTCTACTAAAATTTCAGGTTGTTATTTTTTATTTATGAGCTAAAATCTGAAATCCATCCAAAAACAGAATCACTGATTCTGTAAGAATTTGACACATTTTGATCTTTGGGACGAGGCTCTAGCAAAACCTTCCTAAAGTCTCTTACTTCGATTCTTAGAAGACAAGAGAAAATCATCCTGTGGAACACCTCAACTCTTTTGAGGAAAACAAAAACAGTTGTCGACCACCGGTTCTTTTCAGAACCAACACTACTCAAAAGAGATTTACACACGGTGCTACCCACAGCAAACCTCACCGAATCAATCCAATCTCAGAATTGTACTTTGCCACACAGTGAGAAAAAGCATACATGTAAACAAATGTGCATCACTTTTATTTTGATTTTGATTTTAATTTTTGTTTGACGGGTATTGTGTGCGTATGTAAACATTGTACCCCTTGCCTTGCATGCATGGGCCTTGATGGCGTCTTGTGTTTCAACTTGTGCTACCCCTCCTCTCCCTCTCCTCCTCCCTTCATTTCATCTCCCCCTCCTCCTACTCGTACCCCCAAATGGTCTGGTCTTCCCCCCGTCTTCCCCCCCAACCATCATATAAACAGGCTGAATTGCATCACCAGCAGATGCACGATGCGGATAAGGAGGAGGAGGCCCACACGCTGCTAGGAGACGAGGGACCGCGGACCGGGATGCCGATGAGGCTCGGGTAGGTACTTCAGGGATGATCAATTTCAGACTTTTTAAAGTCTGTCTGGTAAATTAAAAAAAAACTGTGTTTATCTGAATACAATAAGTCAAGCTGTTTGATCTACATGTACTTCTCCAGTGCTGGCGATACTGTTCCCAAAGGCTCCTTGGAATTTTAAACTCCAGGGGGTACCAAAGGTGGACATGCCATCATTTCAACGTACCTCCTAAGATCTGGATCCCAGTTTTAGACTTATTCGTCAGCATGAGACTCTCAACCCTGCTGCTACACAGGGTCCTCAATTGAGGTTGTTGGAATGTTTTCTACTTTGTGTGCATTACTATAATGTGTGACGGCCCAACATTCAAATATGCAAATGTCTATGGGGATGGGTTGCCCTGGTCTTGGCCTTGGTGCCCATTAATTCCTAGTTGGTGTTCCGTTATTTTATAAAAAGCAAAAAATAATAATAATAAGACCGTAAGATCATTATTATCTGTTCGAATTTAAATACTTTTGTTGTTGATTCTCTCCATAGATTTGTTGCGGGTGTAATTCAACGTGAACGCATCCCGGCTTTCGAGCAGATGTTATGGCGAGTTTGCCGCGGCAACGTTTTCCTGCGACAGGCCGAGATGGACAGCCCCCTGGAAGACCCTACCACGGTGAGAATAAACACATTTGAATTTATGGCTACCGCTATGGGTGTTGCTAAGGGTGCCCTTTACTTCATTGCATGATGACTCCTTTGATTTAGAACATATTGAATGTCAGGGGATAAACAATTTATTTACTTAATTACTAGTAATTAATCAATTGTTGACTGCGTTTTGTGTTGCAGGGAGACCAGGTACACAAGTCTGTTTTCATCATCTTCTTCCAAGGTGATCAGCTGAAGAATAGAGTCAAGAAAATATGTGAAGGGTACGTTTAAAAATAATAATAAAAACTATGTCATACATGACACATGAACATTATGACCAAGTTGGTTTCAGCTTCCTGGAAACACTTCAGCTTCCTGGAGAAAAGGCAGTGTGAGATGTGAAAACTTCTATCTTAATCAATAACAATAACCAACTCTTTACAGGTACCAGTTCACTCCTGGGTGAAGAGAAAAATGGCAAGATCGGGATTCAAACTCTCCCTCTGATAACCCAACAGAATAAGCCAGCGGAACTTACAAGTCTGATATACTATACACCTCGGCCACGACAAGCCATTATTTTAATCAGGGTCATTGCTGTCCCATTAGTAAGGGAAGTGACTAAAGCTAGGCTTAGAGTGAGCTTGAAACATTTGTTTGAGTCATTCAAACACCGGTTCTTTCCAGAACCTTCACAACTCAAGAGAGAGTTGCTTCATGTACATGGTGCTACCAAAACCCTTACTAGACAATGAGCTGGCCTTGATATCCTCCATCTCTACTCGAAGAAGTCATGGGAATTTTATGACACATTCGTTTCTTTTTCTGATGGTTATCCCCCTTTTTCAACTCCTAAGGTTCCGCGCCACTCTGTACCCGTGCCCGGAGACCCAGCCGGAGCGTCGCGAGATGAGCATTGGCGTCATGACACGGATAGAGGACCTCCAGGCGGTCCTGAGCCAGACGGAGGAGCACCGCCAGCGCGTCCTCTCGTCGGCAGCCAAGAACGTGCGGGTGTGGTTCATCAAGGTGCGCAAGCTGAAGGCGGTCTACCACACCCTGAATCTCTTCAATCTGGACGTGACGCAGAAGTGTCTGATCGCGGAGTGCTGGTGCCCCGTGACGGACCTGGATAAGATCCAGATGGGTCTACGCAGGGGAACGGTGAGTTCATTGTTTGGTTTGTGCTTTTTTCTCCACATTTTGTTCGAGATCACCTGTTTGTCAAGACGGCTTATCTCTGAGCTGGTTCTGTACTTTGACTTTGTATGCTCAGTGCTGTAAAGGTTTTAGTTGCAATTTCATATCCATAGTGATCAAAAGGGCATTATATGAAAAGTGTGTATACAGTCAGTCAAAATCCACAAACAGTTAGTGTTTTTCTTAAACCAATTACTCTAGATCCATGAACTCCATTTACCAGGAGCTCCAAAGAATTCATTACCAATTTCCGACACCCATACAAGCTGCACTAACCGATGACTTGTAGACAGTACTGGGCAGAACTCTTTTCATTAAAACAAAAATGATGAGATCGGCAATAAAAATGTTTCAACTAATCGTGGTTAAGAGCATCAAATTCAAGTTCTGGTGCTAAGTCATCAGAGTGTGGGTTCGAATCCCGGTCTTTGAGAAAGATACTTTACTATAATTGCTTCTCTTCACCCAGGTGTATAAATGGGTACCTGCGAGGGTAGAGGTTGATATTGTGAATGAAAAAGCCTTTGGAGCGATATAAACTGTTGCCCAGGTTGAATACTGAGAAACATTAAAAGGGATGTTATTGGCCCTATGACCAGGGCACTAATGTAAAGTGCATTGATACGGTTAATGTGTAATGCGCTATATAAGAGTTATTATTAAATTAATCGTGTCATGAATATTTATTCTGTTAACCCTGATTCTTGGAGTCGGTGTAATGTGACTAACCATAGAATTGCCCGATGCTTGATGTCTCTCTTTTGTCTTGTCTGCCCGTTCTTACCGCAGGAACGTAGCGGCTCAACAGTACCATCCATCCTGAATCGTATGGACACCCATGAGGACCCACCCACCTTCAACAAGACCAACAAATTCACAGAGGTGTTCCAGGGTATCGTGGATGCCTACGGAGTGTCCGACTACCGAGAGGTCAACCCAGGTATAAGAGAATCCTCCATAAACTAGGACCCAACTAATATATGCTTAGCAGAAACTAAATTGGGTCTTATCATTCATAAACTTCAAAACCTGTCTTTAAAAGACACTGGACACTAATGGAAATTGTCAAAGACCAGTCTTCTCACTTTCTTGTATCTCAACATATGCATAAAATAACAAACCTGTGAAAATTTGAACTCAATCGTTCATCGAAGTTGCGAGATAGTAATGATAGAAAAAACACCCTTGTCACACAAAGTTGTGGGCTTTCAGATGCTTGATTTCGAGACCTCAAATTCTAAATCTGAAGTCTCAAAATCAAAGTGTGGAAATTTACTTCTTTCTCGAAATCTACATTACTTCAGAGGTACCTGTTGCTCATAATGTTTTATACTATCAACATCTCCCCATTCCTCGTTACCAAGAAAGGTTTTATGCTAATAATTATTTTGAGTAATTACCAATAGTGTCCATTGTTTTTAGAAGGTGTTTTTACAGCACCTTGTTGGTGGAAACATACACTATATAAGATTGCAATTTTAAATGACAAGGATAGACTTTGATTAAATTTTCTGTTCTTGACAGCACCCTATGCTATCATCACATTCCCCTTCCTGTTCTCGGTGATGTTCGGAGACACTGGCCATGGCCTGATCATGTTCCTCTTTGCACTCTGGATGGTCATGAGTGAAAAGAAGCTAGCTGCCAGCATGGGTGACAATGAGGTAAAAAAAACACAACTAAACGCATCGCTCATGGCCGAGTGGGTTAGACCACCGGACTCGAGCTCTGGTGTTTCTGTTCAGCTTTGTGGGTTCGAGTCCCAGACGTGACACTTGTGTTCTTAAAAGCAAGACACTTAATCATTATTGCTGTGTTATTCGGATGGAAGTGCACTTACGGGAAAGAGAAGGGGTTCGCCCAAGTGCTCCTGGTTTGATTGGCTGCATGTTGCGCCATAACATCTTGTAAACCTTAACATGTTACAAGATTGTTTTAGATCAGTTTTAGACGGGGAGAAAATGCTCATGCAATCATGATGGAAATCCCAATCTGCGTTCAAGGCTCCGGTCTGAAGGAGATATTCAAATGGGGGTCCACATAAGTGAAAAGTAGGGAAGAACAAAGTGCTTTCATTACAAAGTTTCCAAACTCCTAACTCTGCGTCGGTCCTAGCCAACGCTGAAGAACACTGAGCAGCTAAATCAGTCCATGCAAAACCAAAGGCAAATGTTCAAATCCCCTGATGATACAGAACTGCAGAATTCAATTTTATATAAACCTTTCTTACTCGAGTCCCACCCGAGTAACATGCCAAGTGATTTTGTTCACAGGACTCGGGGAAAGTACCGAGTAAACAGTGCTAACACACATCGGAGTTTATGGGTAAAACCAAAATTAATCTTCTGTATCCCTCATGCAAATTTCCATCTATAAAATTACCAAATTTTATTTAATTTTTTTTCAGATATTCGGGATGTTCTTTGGTGGTCGTTACATCATTCTACTGATGGGTCTCTTCTCCATGTACGCCGGCTTCGTCTACAACGACGCCTTCTCAAAATCGTTCAATATATTTGGCTCGTCGTGGAAAGTGTCCGGCATGGCCAACTTTACGTGAGTGAACTTTTCATCCACCTACAAGAAATGTTCAACCCACATTACGTCTTTGCGGCAGACATTGTTACCACAGAGTTTTTATTGCAGTTTTGTTTCACTATTCTTCACGTACACATTAATCTGGAGGTCGTTGGCTCGAGTAAATCTGTCTTTGTTCAACCTCAAATCAAAGACCCATTCTAACAGCTTTATTCCATGTCCAGCTTCTCCTTGGAATTCCTTGCCTGGTGCATGTTTCCCTCCATCTTACAATCTTGACTGTTTTAAGAGGAATATCAATTCCTGCCTTCAGCTTCTCGAGTTATGTTCATCTTGAATGGTGTTTCTTCTTGTGGCTTCTTACTAAGAGTGGCCCTTAATCTTGTTTGGGGCGGACTTGCATTACAACAAGAACAATAACAAAACGCAGAGTTTTTTAAGCAGTTTTTGTTTCACTTTTTTTTATAGGTAGTGCAAACGGCTGTTTAATTTCATAGGGTGATCTTGCAATTGAAAAGCAACAACAAAAACAGAAGTTTTAAAATCAGTTTTTGTTTCTCTTTTCATTATATATATTGCAAATGGCCGATTCATTTCATGGTCCATTTATTTTATCTTTTTCATCTACAGTAAAGGTTTGCTGGAGGGAGAGGAGGATTTCCAACTGGACCCTAAGCAGGCTTTTACCGGACCCTACCCTTACGGGTTAGATCCAGTAAGTCCACCTTCTTCTGCCTGTAAAAGTGATGCTTTTACTCATCCACATTTGGATTTTAAAAGATTGTTCTGCAATTGAAAAGTGGAACTCAATTGTGTCGATTTACAACCCCCTCCTACTGTCTGACCACTCAATGCCATTTTCAAATGGCATGTCCTAAATCACCCCCAAAATTACCAAATGAGTTTCCTCGGAACTACTTCTGTCTAAGATCTCTTATAAATTAACCAAGAACCTAGATAAGAAGTCTCCAAAACAATCTACTCTGCAGTAGTATAGCAAGACAAGTTCTCAAAAGAAAGAACATAATCTAACCAGCAAGTAGATCTATACAAATGGTATACCACAAAGCAAAGAGACATTGATACCTCACCATGCAATGCCTCAAATCCAATATAACCTTAGATTCCTTTGCCTATTTTCAGTTATTACTTTTTTCTCTACCCTCTACCCTCTAGATCTGGCAGCTGTCAACCAACAAACTTTCCTTCCTGAACTCCTTCAAGATGAAGATGTCCATCATCTTCGGTGTTGCTCAGATGTCCTTTGGTGTGGTCCTCAGTGCTTTTAATCACAAGTACGTTACTCGTGTACTAATGTAGCAGGTAGTCCTTAAAGGGTAACTGGTAGTTGCGACTTTGGTTGACCTCAACAATAAGGATCTCTGTAGAGTTATATGCTAGGTCAAGTAAGGTCGTGGCTACTGTTTACCCTTTAAACGCTATCATCATACGGCATTCAGTGACAAAGGTCCAGTTCACAGAGCATACTGATCAAAATGTTGAGTTGTCAACCACCCGTTCTTTTCAGAACCAACACTACTCAAAAGAGATTTACACATGGTGCTACCGCAAACCTCACCTAATTAGAGTACATGCAGTTGATGGTTTTTTCTGACACCACCAATTACAAATGTGTTTTGTGACCATGAGCTGTCCCAACTCTAATCAAACACTCAACACCTGAATGATTGAACTCTGAAATTATTGAGGTGCCTGGCCTCCTGTAGGAAAGCACAGGCTCCCTTTTGACAGCCACAGCTTCCGTCAGAAGGAAATACTGAATGTTGAAACTCCTTGAGCCTCACCGAGAGTTAGATATGAGCCACTATTATCCTCCTTAAAATGTCTTCTTAACTCCGTCATCAACCCTTTTGTCCTCGCCCTCTCGTTCTAGGTATTTCAAGAAGCCCATCAACATGTGGTGTGAGTTCGTCCCCCAGCTGATCTTCTTGGAGTTCATCTTCGGCTACCTGGTGGTCATGATCTTCCTAAAGTGGTTCATCTTCAACGCAGGGAACTCTGAGAACGCCCCGAGTCTCATCATTACCCTCATCAACATGTTCCTCTTCACCCCTCCGCAGGGTGATCTCTACAATGGACAGGTATAACAGGGATGGGAATGGAACTTTGAAAAACTCCAATGAGGGAATATAATGCCAAGCTGTCAACAGCCAATCTCTCTCATACAAACATTGGTTTAACGTCTATGATTATGAATTGCACAAATCAAGAAATTGTGATTCAGTAACTGGACAACAATACTTATTGTAGTCATTGTGACTTGAGGAGTAACCAGGACAATGGGAAATGTTGTCTTTCTTTTGCATGTTGTGACAAATAAAATATGATAATAATGAAGTGGGGTATGTAATTGTAATATGGAACAATGGTATGTATAAAGGGTCTTAAAAATAAATAAAAAAACACACACAAAAACACAATGTGCTGTACATGTAGTTTTTGAGAAATGAATAAGACAATGTCATGAAAATAATTTTCGTCTCGGTGATCATGAGACGAAAATAATTTTTGCATGTAAAAACGTATTTTTATGACATTGTTTTACTCATTTTGCAAAAACTACAGCACCTCAGCAAGTAATATTTTCAGGGAAGCTTTCTACCATCATTATCTTCAAATGGTGTAAGTTTAATGTAAACCTGTGGGCTACGTGTTATGTGTTACAAAAAGTACCCACATCTTTTAACATGCAAACTGATTGTCTCTGTGTGTGTGTTTTGTTCAGTTTGCAACCCAGGCATTGTTGGTGATTCTTGCAGTCGTCTGTATTCCGTGGATGCTGTTTGCCAAACCTGTCTTCCTCAAACTCCAGCATAACAAGAACCTCAGTAAGGTGAGCAAGCCGTCCGTCTCTTTCAAGATGATTGTTCTTGGTTCTTTTACAAGCGCTCACCGCAACACAGGGGACTCTGTGGCTTTCCCGTCCTGTCCGAAGGACAGTGACATTTTTAATTTTATTTTATTTGGTAGGCGAATTCACTTCACAAGGCTGGTTGGCCACTTTTACAGTTAACCGATTTGGGCTGTCAACCCAAATCAGGTATCACCAGGGGAACGTTGCCACCTACCCCTGGGGCTGAAACAGGGTTAATCTGTCCTTCACAGTCCATCAGGATGTAGGCATGGGTATCAATACAATACAATACAGTAGGCATTTATATAGCGCCCCACCAAGTATCGTCCACTACGAGTCTGGCTGGTAGAGCAGAATGCATTACCTTCACAAATAGTGCCATGTACTAGACCAACACATGAGCACTAACTGCCTATGATCCCTTCCTTTTACTTGATATTTTTTCTCCCATCGATAATAACTTCTGATTTAATTTCTTCCAGGCGATCCGTTACCGCGATGTTCGTATGTTGAAGAACGGCAGTGTGGGAGAGGAGACGGCTGAGGTGGTTCACCATGACGCCATGGAGGCAGCGGCTTCTGACTCTGGTAGCTCAGATGAACCAGATCACGGTGACCAGGTAAGGAGGGGTCGTTTAGGGTTAAGGGCAAGGATCAGGGGTGGATTTCACAAAGAATTAAGACTAGTTTTATCTTGATGTTAGGAAGAGTTACTACCTTGGACTAGTCTTAAATGTTTAATAACTCCTAAAGAGTCCTAGGACTAGTCGTACATGTATGTTAGGACTACTTTTGTGAAATCGACTCCTGATCACTTATATAGAATCACTTAATAACAAATTTAGAAAAATCTACTCCTGTAGTAGAATATAAAGCAAGACAATTTCTCAAAAGAATCTAATCTATCCAGGAAGGGATACACATAGTGTAACCACAAACCAACTATATACTAATACCTCACTATGCAATGCCTCAAGTCGCATATCTTCATGATTATTGTACAAATCCTGATTGCTGGATGCAAATATTGGCGCAGCTTGTAACCCTGCAGAAGATGGCAACTGGAAGAATTATAAAAACTTTCAACATTGGTTATTTCCCCCCCACTCCTCCAAAGGCAATGGGCAGGTTTAAGATTTTCAATCAAACAGTGTTTTTATTGTGTGTATTTTTCTTGCAGTTTGACTTTGGTGAAGTCTTGATATACCAAGGCATCCACACCATTGAGTTCTGTTTGGGATGCATCTCCCACACTGCGTCTTACCTCCGACTCTGGGCCTTGTCTCTAGCTCACGCCGGTAAGACTTAATAGAGCATATGTGCAAGAAGTAACAACATTATAATCTCATCACATTCGCGGCAAACTACATGGTTCAGCTCCACCGTACATGCAAAATCTGTTGATGCTCCGTACCAACCTGAAATTGCGCTTTTGATTTTGTTACATTTCTGTGTACTATTTAATTATCACAATTGGGGGTTTTGTTTCCAACAAGAGTATGGAATAAACGTCTTATTGAATTGAAGTATTATTTAATTGAAATTAATAAACAATACACTTCATTTCCCGAGTCCTGTGAAAAAGTATCACAGGCATGTTACTCAGGTGAGATTCGAACCCACGACCCTTGCAATTCTAGAGCAGTGTCTTACCAACTAGACTAATGAGGTTGCCCGGTGGCTAGAGGCAGTTCGAACCCTATGTTTTGGCAGCGGGTACCGCAACGATTTAAGAGATGTAAAATTTGCATTCACAGGACTCGGGAAAGTACTGAGTATACAGTTCTAACACACATCGGTGTATGGGTAACAAACCAAAATTAATATTCTTTATCCCGATGCAAATTTGACATCTCTTACAATACACTTCATGTTTTTGAACTGCCTTGGCCAGTTACGGGGTCTTCATCAAACTCCCTTGGCCAGTTATGGGACAGGGCCTTTTCCAACATAGCACCAAGACTCTGGAATTCACTTCCTGAAGACCTCGAGCAAATGCACAACATCACTCTCTTCCATCATTTTTAACAAGTCGGCCCGGAGATAGAAGAGGAAAGTTTTTCAACCCAATTTTTGTTGTTCCTCCTTTCTCAGAATTGTCGGAGGTCCTGTGGAGCATGTTATTCAGTATTGGCTTGCAGATGGAATCCATCCTTGGGTTTATTGTCATCTGGGCAGTGTTCAGCGCCTGGGCTGTCTTGACCATGGCCATCTTGCTCCTGATGGAAGGGCTGTCTGCATTTCTACACACCCTACGTCTGCACTGGTAAGCATCTTTCAAAAAGTAGCTCAGCAGAAAAATTTTGCTCACGATGATAAGGTTACCAGCCAAACTACCATGCCGCATGTTTAATTTGTGACTGGTATCCTGCTCAATATCTGCTTAGCGGAAAATTTGTAATTAATATTTTCTGCTTAAGCAGCTCTATGAAATTGGGCCGTGACCTGGAATTTTCATCTTTTGACAGGACAAGACTTTTTTTTTTTTTTTTTGCAAAGGGCAATTCCTTTGGTACATCTGAGAGTCCATGTGTTACTTTTGAAGGGGCACCAAAGCTAACATCCAGGGCAGCAGGCAATTGTCTCCATGTTTCTGTAGTTTCAGGCCTGTAACCATTACAATTGTTTTGTCTTTTTTTTGCGAATCTACAAACAAGGTACTCAAGGTGGTGCTTGAACAAAGGGAAACATTTTTGAAAAAAGCTGCCACTGCAAAAGTACATGGTCCCCCGATCGTGTTCTTGAAATTTGTACGTCTGAACAGATCATACATTTTAAGAATTTTGAGAGAGATATTAGAATGTGACAAGATGGTTTTTGTTCCCCTCTCTCACAGGGTTGAATTCCAGAGTAAGTTCTACAAGGGCGAGGGACACGCCTTCAAGCCGTTCTCCTTTGAAGCAATGCTGGAAGCCAAGGATGAATAAATATCTCTTAAATATCAAGAAAAAAAATCCAGTTTGTGAGAAGGCCAGCTCAGTAACTCAAACAAATATCCAATAACTGTGACAGTTTACAGTGTTAGATTTGCGCATGTTTAATGGACAGATGATTTTCAGGGCGTTTTGTTTTTTTCTTCACCCATGATATGAAACTCAGTAATAGACTGGCTCCCTTTGTATGATGATTATGTGGTATGGTGTACATGTTAGTAGCATGTAGGGAACCCAACACACGTGTTCAGTAGCAAAAGAAAGTTTTATGGACGTGTCTGGATCCAGGGTCTTTGGCTTCGGCTGCTGCTGTTAGCCAAAGCACTTTCAGACGCTAACAGACTATGCACTTTACAGTGGCCTGGCCATTGTTGCAGCTGAAGTCATTTTTATTTTTTATTTTTGAGCTTGAGAATTAATCTACGACTAACTTTCCAGGCAGTTTTCCCCTCTGATAGGAAGTTTGTTAAAAGTTATCCCACTAGCAGCTAGGTATTAATGGTTTCCCTTCTTTGTGCAATCTATACTGAGGTTATGCTAATCAAGGCAGGGTGTAGTTTGGGTGATTGTCAATGAAAAGTATCTTCACTTGGTGTAGCCCAACATTTCGATAAAAAAAAAAACATGTAAAAATTTGGGCTTAGTTGGTCAATGATGTTGCAAGAAAATTATGAAAGAATGAAACACACTTTTGGAATAGAATTGTGTGCTTTCACATGCCTGAGAATGGCTTCATGGCTGAAGCCTTTCTCAGTTTCAAATTGTTAGGTGAAAATTTACTCCTTTCTCTAAAAATGAATTACTTCACAGGGGGGTTGTTTCTAAGGATGTTTTAAAGCATCAACAGCTCTCCAGTACTCTTTACCAAGTAAGGTTTTATGGTCATTACCTTGTGGAAAAATAAACAAAAGTAAACCCTGCCTTTAAGTTAGATTATTTTTATTTTGGAAAGATAAAGCGCAATTTTAATGAATTATACCCACCAATTTCCATTTACAAAAGACAAGTATTGTTATTGATGAAGTTTTGAGAGGCCATATTGGATTATTATACTTTCACACAGAGGCTAGCTTCTTTTACAGACTGGTGCCATTCTTATCTAATTTCCACACAACTCAAGATGAGTTGCAATTTGGTATAGGGGAGTCAGAGAATCTGATTCTTAACTGAGTCTCAATTTTAAAAAGTACTTTTTAAAGCACAACCAAATTCTAGGTTTTAGGTTTTCAGCTACAGTTTTCTTGAAAGCAACTCCATTTCTGATGGAAATATTTGACCAACAAAAATAGTTTAGTTTATCCTTACCGATCCTGTATAATATGTTGAAGTACTGTTGGTCAATTATCATGGCTTTTCAGCCTCATTAAAGGAACACGTTGCCTTGGATCGGACAAGTTGGTCTAAAAGAAGTTTGTTATAAAATGCATATGGTTGGAAAGATGTTTTAAAAGTGGAATACAATGATCCACACAAATTTACCTCGAAACTGAATGGTTTTCCTTTTACTTTGCGAACTAACACGGTCGGTCATTTATGGGTGTCAAAAATTTCACTCCAATAAATGGCCGAACGTGTTAGTCGACGAGGTAAAAGGAAAACCATGCAATTTCGAGGCATGTTTGTGTGGCTCATTATATTCTACTTTTACATCTTTCTACATTTTATAACCATTATATTATCATTATATTCTACTTTTACAACATCTTTCTACATTTTATAACAAACGGTTACAAACGCTTTTCACTCGACCGATCCAAGGCAACATGTTCCTTTAGCATATTCATGTACATTATGTTAATCCTTCTACACATAGGATCTGATAGGGTATGGACATTATGGTAATTATTCAGAATATTTGGAATCTGTGGTGGGGCCTGTCAATACTGTTACTACTACTGCTAATGGCAAAACATTTTCCGTGAAAACTGCATCTGCCTCGGATGAGACTACCAACTGTGTTTTGGTGATGTTGCAGGAACGTACGAGTCCGACTAGTTGTGGTATTTAAGTTCACTATTTCAAGTAAATATATTGATGGTTGTTTTAATGCTATACCAAAAAGACTGTGCAGTAAAATGGATTAGTGTAATTGTGTCAAATGTGAAGGACATATTGTGTAGTAGGAAACATAGAGTGTCACAACTTCCAGAAGGACTTATATTTATGTATTTAATCATCTTTTGTTAAAGGTAAGAGAAAGGTAAGAAGTGAAGAAGTATTAGGTGTTGGGGACTAAAAGTTTAAGAAAAGATTTATAAGCATTGCTAAAGAAAACTTGGGCCTGATTGACTCTTCAAAAGGGGGAATTTGGAATGCTTGGTGGCAGCACAGGCACCTGGTAAATTTCAATAGTTCAAGGCGCACATTTCCTTAGAACAGGGGATTTACCTGGTATATCTGCTGACACCTTGTGTCCCAAACAGTTTATCATTGCTGCTAATTTAATCAGGAATTGTACACCACCTTCAGGCGTATTTGGTTCTTGAGAAAAATAAGTAGGAATTAATATTTTATTGAGTACAAGGGCTAACCTACATGAACATATGGTGTGGGCTTTATTTAACTTTTCAGGCTATTAATCATCATATTTCTGATTTTTACAAGGGCAAATAAAGGAAAAATACTAAAGTAGGAAGATCATGCTTCCAGCATATAACACAGGATTTTAGTTGTATGTGTTTATGTACATTTGTAATATTGGCCATTTATCTATATTGTAAAAAAAACAAATTGGCTAGGCTCTTAGGAAACTATTAGTCCGAAGCTGTGTCCAACATAAGTGACTTCAGCTATGGCTGTAGCTGTGGCTATTGGCTGCAAAAGTCATTCCAGCTGTAGCCACTGTTTGAGCCATTAACTCAGAAATACCCTGATGGTTTGGATTTAGAGGTTTGTGGTAAACTAAGATGTATATTTAGTGATCGTTGTCACGTCGGTGCTTAAAATCTTGTGGTATTAGGTGTACTAAATTATTTGTGTACAAATAAAAACATTGGACAGATATATGAAGTGGTTGTGTATTGATTTGTTAAGTTGGGAAGTAAAGTCTTGATTGGCATTGTTCATTTTGTTAATGTAGTTGCCGATATTGCAGCACAACAATTACTGAAAAAGAGGTATCTATATCGCACCATGGAGGAAGGAAGAGACGGAGCTCGAACGAATGGACTTCAAAAGTCGAACCCGTGGTACCGCATCGTTTAACGACACCTCGTAATCACCCACATACCTTACACAAACAATGGGCGACCTGGCGTTTGTGAATTTGTGCGTGAACACTTGGTTCTTCGCCAAACTATGGCGTATGTCATATGGATATAACAGAGGAAAAACTACTTTTTTGAGACGCGATAACATTTTTGGACGCTACTGTACACCTTAACGATTAACACAACTGAATACCAACCACCCTCGTGTGCCTAAACCCAAATTTTGATCCACCGCTAGTGACCGGAAAGTCACAAAAATGTAAAAATATGCCATGTTTCAGCGAAACACCACATACGGTAAATGAAAATGTGTATATTCACAATTCTTGTCTCCAATGATTCAACTTTACACGAAGGCAACGGTGCAGAGCGGCGGTACCGCACGTTCTGTACAAAGAGATCTAATCCTGCTTGTTAATCGGCAGTGCAGCTGGAGGTCTATCTTTTTCCACTGGTCAGACAGGGGCATTGTCAGGGTATTCTTTTGTTACTCTGCGGTTTTGTGGGTCGTTCGAGCTCCTTCTCTTCCTTCCTCCATGATCGCACTAGCATCTACCTTAAAACGATCAAGATTCATAGACTTGACCCAGTCCTACAGCTTCAACCTCCAACACAGTCTATTAATAATTTACTTATGGGCATGTACATGTAACTGCTACAAGTAAAATGTTTCAAAAATGTTTGGTGACTTTTTGTGCTTGGTTTATTTTTCATGTCAGAAAATCCATCCTAGATTGGGGCACATGTAAATGAATGTGAAGAGACACATTACAACAAGAAAGAACAACTTGATAATTTGGTAACAAAAGACATTTTATTAGTGAAATGTACAGAAACAATAGCCGTCTCGAAAAAGTACCAAAATGACCAAGAATATCTACAAAGAGCGCCCTCTCCAGTATCTAATACTGACGCATGAAGAAAACACCACCACAACTTATCAAGCTTGACAAGATGTTAATATCCTGGTGAAAAGTAAGGATATCGCACATCAATGATGCCTGAAGCTTTTGAAAATTTTTGTTAGTCTGACGCCATTGCCCATACATGTACTGCATTTGGCAGTTAGATAGCTCAGTTGGTAGAACACAGGCAGGTTAATCTGGAGGTCGCAGGTTCAAGTCCCACTCTGGTCAATGTTACCCCAAAACATACATGGCAGGTTTATAGTGGAAGAACATCAACAACAAACAGGCCAAGTTCTAACATAATAACTTGCCATGCCATAAGCTTGCATGATAAAATTGTTGTACATGTATGGTAATCCTTGTCAAACAGACTGCATGGGAAATACCAGGGCCTGATTTCATAGAGTTGCTTAAGCACAAAACATTGCTTAACAAATTTCTGCTAAGCAAAAAAAAAAGGCAGGATACCAGTTAAACAATGTACATGTGACTTTGTATTTTGAATGGTTACCTGAATCTGCTAATCACAATTGTTTTGTGCTTAGCAGCCCAGATCTGAATGGCACAGGTATTCATCACCTCTAGATCACATTGTTGGTCTTCCGAAAAAAAGTACATTTTGTTTCTTCTCCACAAAGGGACCTATAAATGTCCCCCAACACCCTTTCAGCAAAAACATACCCTATGACTCTCACTGTGCTTGGTAATAAAAAAAAAACATCTTGAAACTTAATTATAGAAAATCGATCACAAAACGTAGTACTTAAATAGCTTTGTACAATTACATTGTTAAAAAATATCACAACCACAAAGCTATCAAAATATATAGTACAAGTTCATTTTTCAAAGATGCTATAAAATTCTAGCCAATTATATACAGCCACTACGATAGTACGCAAGTTTTTAAAATCTAGGAATGTGCAAGCTTTGGGAAAATAATACAGACAAGTTAAACTAAAATTGACAAAAGTCTAACGCTACGATCACAGTCAGTATTGTTAGATACAGTAAAATATCTGATAGGTACTCGCATTTTCACAATACAAGTGAAGTACGTTTTTGTTTGTACTTCATGTACTTGTTAGAAGAGAAAAAAAGTTACATCAGATTTTGGTTGTGAGCTAATACTGGCCCAGTGCTGAAATTGCTCGGTCCAGTGGCTAGCTTGAGCCCGCCCTTGGGGTTTCATCTGCAAAAATGATACATCAATGGGAGACTTTCTGGGACGATAGAGGGCAGCAGACTTACCGGGTAAATCCATTGTTCTCAGAATTATGCGCATGTTCAGAACTACGTAAACAATGGGAATTTACCCGGTATGTCTGCTGCCACCTAGCGTTGGAAAGTCTCCTATTGTAATGGGTGTGGACAATATGATGACATAACTTGAATACAAATATTCCAACTCATTCCGACTCATTCCAACTCATTCCAACTCATTCCGACTCATTCCGACTCATTCCGACTGTGATTGTAGTCCTGGTTTATTTCAACAAATGCTAAGATTCATTTTCAGATGAGTGATCAATCACGCCATTGTGATTTTACTGGAATGTCACTTTATGTTATGCAACAGGAGACTTTCGGGGACTCTTGGTGGCAGTAGACTCCAGACATACCATGTCAATATATGGTTTGTGCGCAGGCTCAGAACTGTGTCTGCTGCCACCAAGTGTTCCAAACTCTCCAATGATGCTCAGTATAAGTTCACTGGCTAACTCATCTAACACCTTAGCACTTGGTGAAAGCAAATACAGTAAATTAGACTTTTTGTGTGCCATTTAGAAAAAACTATTGCGGCTAGCCATGTGGAATTTTTTTTAAGGCTTCTACGCTTTTTACTTTGTAGCTATTGTAACGCATGCGTGTGTGAGTTACACAGCATCAAAAGTCAATTATCTCATACAAAATGTACCCAGCCTGCTACAAAACGGGCAAATTTCCCTTGTACAGGGCTAGCGCTGAATTTCTGCACTAGCTGTGTAAGCCCAGAATGTTTCGTAACCTGAATTAAGCACGTCCACAAGCACAAACTTCTTGATAACCTGTGAAATACGCTTCATGGATCATCCTGCTACTGTAAGCGTGAATTGTTCAATTGCAAGAGTGTTCCGTCAAATTTTAATGGGATTTAGTCCTAAAGTTAATAACATAAGATCAAAGAAGCCTTTATTCTTTCAACTCGGCATGCTTCAATCTTCAAGGATTCTGAAGTTCCTAATTGGTACATTTTGCATAAAACAAATGACTTCCGATTATGTGAACCCATTCTCAGCAAATAAGCATTGCACAGAGGTCAAGTGGTTCTACCAAGAAAGAAAATAAATACATCCAAAACTATTTGAGTGAACAGTGAACACCCAAAACCACACAGACACACCCGTTCCACGACTCTGTTGGTTCTTTAACTTTTGTTTTCCTAACAGATATGTTTCATAGTAACGAAGAAATAAAAAGCACTCTGAATATAAACGTCTATCAAATATCTGATGTAGATTATTAAGTATTCACAACCTGGTGGGATTCTAAGCAACAACTTCCAAAACCATCTCCTTTCTAATCTTTTGATTCAGGACTTAAACAAGTAACTGGGTATTGAATAAGAAACTAGGTACTGAATAAGTAACTAGGTACTGAATAAGTAACTAAGTACTGAACAAGTAACTAGGTACTGAACAAGTAATTAGGTACTGAACAAGTAATTAGGTACTGAACAAGTAACTAGTTATTGAACAAGTAACTACGTACTGAACAAGTAACTAGGTACTGAACAAGTAACTAGGCACTGAATAAATAACCAGGTACTGAACAAGTAACTATGTATTGAACAAGTAACTAGGTTTTTAACAAGTAACTAGATACCTAATAAGTACCCTCACTCAAGTATTTGAGTCGCCATTCTGCATTTGCTGATCTTAAAGTTTGGAAATTCAATACCTGTCCACATGCCACTGGTTTCCATAGAGCTACAAGGCACACAGGGCCCATCTTCGTAAAATGCTGGTAACCCCCCCAAAAAATCTTAGCACAGAAACAATGTTTTTAGCATAAGGCCTTCAACTCAACCAACATTTGCTAAGCGCAGAGAAATTGTTAGAAACAGGTTACCATACAAAATGTCTGGGAGCTGGGTTTTTTTTTTTTTTTTTTGCTCACAGAAGGTACGATTGATATGCACTGTTTCTCGATGATACCAGGTACCAGACAATTTGTCAGGGCCCTCCCATTTCTAGATCTGCATACACTAAAAGTGACAAAATAAGTAGGGTATCAGACTGTCAGTCATACAAAATGCTATGGCTGACAATGAGCGACTTTGGCTAGCTCTGGCTCTGGGCAAAGAGGGTGGAATGAAGCCATGTCAGAATAAAGCAACTTCGGCCTTGGCTACGGCTTTCGGCTTCAGTGACAACATGTGATCTAGCATTAGCCATATAGCATGTGTATAGCCACTGCTGAAGCCTTTAATTCTGACACAGCATCAGTCACAAGTTAAGTCCTCAATCTCTGCATAATTCATTCTACTAAAATGATTTTATACATATCTGCATTGAATAATACAATTAAATTGTTTGTTTAAAAAAATAACAACGATGAAACATTAGTGTAAAAATTTAAACTAAAATGAAAACAAAGAAATGGTTGAACCCTATTAAACAGCTATTTGCAAGTTAACAATTAAAAAGTTTAAAATTGAAAACATAATTGAGATGCATAAACCTGCTCAAGTACCAATAATAATGCTGTTTTAAAAATATCTGACAAGCCTCAAGTAAAATTGCAGATTTAAAAAATTGGTTTAAAAAATGCTGAAATTCTCAACTTTTTTACATGTTGTGCTCTAATTTGAGATTGAAGTTCAATTCTTCAAAATTTGCATTGAGGTTTTTTTTTACCTCTGAAAAAGAGCTAGGAATGACAAATTAAAACAAAAAATAACCCCAAAGATAATAATAAAGTCATTCAGTTCCAAGGAGGCTTCTCAGGGAAAAAAACACAATTGATCAAAAGACTTTTAAAAAGATATAAGTAAAGTTACTGAGAGGTCAGTAAAGGTTTCCAACGCTTTCAAGGTAGTATAAGTTAAACAAATTTAAGATCCCTCCCCCCCCCCCCAACACCAAAAAGTAGTGTTTTCCTGGAAATTTTGCTCAAGTAGTGCATAACTTTATTTCCGGATTTTATGTAGCAGCTGCTTTAATTTTTTTAATAAAGATGCAAAGAAACAAGAGTACTACAAAACATTTGTTTGCATTTTTAACATCTTTGATATATGAATACATTGATGTGCTGATTATTGAACACCGAAAAAACAAAACACTTAAAACTGTTTTTAAATTGCAAGGAATTCTCTGGATTGTTGGGAAAATTGTATTCACGAAACTTAAAAACTTTAAAAACCATTCAACGACGTCATTATTTATCCAGAAATATTCTGTAACAAGACAAAGTGGTCTATGGACCAAATTCCTTTCTAAAAGTAAAAACAAACAACAACCAAAAGAAATATATAAAGTTCAAAAGTTACATGAATATGCTTATTCTGATCATTCACAATCCATTACTAAAATCAACCTAAACCACTTCCGACTGGTCCAAACCAGTCAGAACTAGACTCATTGAAGCCCTCCATTTACAATCCAGTACTGAAATCAGACCTAAACCAGTTCTGACCGGTCCAAAACCAATGAACTAGTCTCATGATGTCCCTCCATTCCCATCCAGTACTTTTAAACAACCCAGAACCAGTTCTGACTGGTCAAAGCCAGTCAGAACCAGTTTGCTCTTCAAAAAACAATTGCCTCTTATCAAGTATTCAATTACCTAGAACCAACAATAAAAGATACTTATTTTAAGAAAAGACTACAGGCAGATAATTTACGATTTTGAAAGTGACCCTAAAAACCCTTTAACTCTCCCTCGCTCTCGCTCTATTTCTCTCTCTAACACACAGCAAATCACAGACCCTGAATTTATCAAAAAATAAGGCCACTTCGGACCACTGAACCAGTATCCATCCAAAACCCAAGCGAATACAAAGCTCTCTACTTTTTTAGCAATTATTAATCAACATTTTTTGAATTGAAACAATAAAGGAACACTCCCACCCCCTTACCCTTAGCGTAATCCATTACTAAACACCACTTGCATAAGTTGTACAACAGATCGGATAAAATCTGTACAAAGTATAAACGGCCTGACTTAACCCATATTAGCCTGACTGCGTGGTTTCCTGTAGAACATACTAACAATGTAAACCCCCAACATTATCAGCGTCTTTCAACGTGAAACAAGAGAACTGTGTACTCTTCCCAATTGTACCGTATGTATATAGTTTGCTGGGAGTGTGTATATTTGCAAGGCAGAAGAATTAACAATCCTTTAAAAACATAGAATTCGAACTGCCTCTAGCTACCGGGCAACCTCTGTAGTCTAGTTGGTAAGACACTGCTCTAGAATTGCAAGGGTCGTGGATTCAAATCCCACCCGGGTATAACGAGCCTGTGATATTTTTTCACAGGAATCAGGAAAGTACGGAGTATACAGTGCTAACACACATCGGTGTATGGGTAAAACCAATTAACAATCCTTTAATTGTAATGGAGCAATAAGAGTTACATCGGTTTTGTCAGGAGCAGTGTTTTTATGTACTGTAACCTGTCAAGCAGATATGGGTTAAAAGTTATTTAAAATTGTCCAATTTAGGCACTAATCTTTTTTTTTTTTTAAGTTTTGAAAAAAAGTTTACATTTCCCCTCTTCTATGGTTCCAGATAAGTTGTAAAAGTTTAATGTACATTGACCATGGTCTAATTCCATATTGCTGTTAAGCAGAAAGTTGCTTAGCACAGAATATTCTTGCTGAGCAGAAGCAGTCTACCAGCCAATATACCGTGTAATGTATATTACTCATAATTAGCTCCCTGCTAATATGCTTAGTGAATTTTGTGAAATTGGGCCTGCCCTCAAGTGCCAACCACTTTTCAAGAATGCTTTTCATTATTAAGCCTGTTCAATGGAAAACTTCCGGAAGCTCATTTATTACAAAACTGCTTAGCAGGAAAACAACTTGCTGGAATAAAATGATGTATCACTCTGTTACCATCCCAAAATTATCCTTACTGACCAGGGGCCCCATTTGAGAGAGCTGCTTAAGCGACAGAATTAGCTAAGCACAAAGGTAAGCAAAAACTTTGCTAAGCGCTGGAATATCTTTCTCAGCAGAAAATTAAGCTCCCTTTCCAAAATTAAATAAAAATAATTTGGAAGGCTGATCATCCTTGCTTGGATCTGAAGACTTAATTGTGAAAGACCTGGCTACAACAAGTTTGAGATGCAGGCATGCGAAGGGCGCCCTTGGCAGCCAGCCACATCAACCCACACATGACCATGGAACACAATCAGCGATCAATACAGTTTGATTTTCCAGAGGATGCACAATCAGAGGGCTCTGAGAAAAAACCCATGTGGCAAAGGAGAAGACCAAGGCACAGCTCTATTCACATATGGCCTCAGCAAGGCATCGAACCAGGGCCACTTCTGGTGAGAGGTGAGCACTTCACACACTAGCCATCCATGCCTGGTGTTATCACACTATTGTGAATGGTTACAAACTACTTCTTGCTGAAGCAATACTTTCTACTGAACAGCCGTATGAAATTGGGCCCAGCATTGTCCATCTATACCTAACTTTACTACTTAGCCAAAACTTTCTGCTTAGCAGCTCTAAGACTGTATAAAAGCCCTGCAAATACGTACGGCAGATTCTTGACCAGAACTACCGCTATCTTACCAATCATACAGAAAGACTTGTATTTTAAGAATTGCTTTAATCTTTGTCCCCGATTCTATAAAAATTAAAAACAGTAAAACAGTTTGAAGTTTTAAAAATCAGTCTCAGATAACACAAAAAACATTACAAAAATCATGGGTGTTTTTTTTTAAAAAGGATACAAGAGAAAATACATGGTGAATCTTGTGAAAACGAATTAAGAAGAATAAATAACTACGGTTAAAAAAAATTAAAAAAACGAAAGTGGAATCGGGCTGGGGTTAAATGTACCATTCTTTCTTCTTGTCTGGTTTTAGTTGCTTGGCACCAGTCATCATGACTGCCGTGTCCGCATCGCCAGCGTCGTCCGAACCCTTAGCCTCGTTGGTGCGGTACATGCCCTTGTGCTGGTGAAGGTGACGGACAACCAGGACCACCAGGACGATCAGAGCGATGAGCAGGACGATGATCACAACTGCATTATGGGAAAGATAAAGGTCAAGGGTCAGGGAGAGTAAAGTCTTGACAGTTAAAGTGAATCTACGATGCAAACAGAAACTATATTTGAAAGGAAATTTCCATTTATGTTTTAATCAATCTTGTATGATCTTAGTTTGTGTGATTAAATGCATATTTGTAATCTTTTTATTGCTGTTAATATATAGATATAGTGTATATATTTCAATTTATAGTTGTTCTCTTTAGGACCTGCTGAAGAGAAGGGAGCCTCTAGTCAGGAACTTTCCGGCAATCCTTCCGGCTCCAGCTGGGTCTCTTTCCTAAATTGCTCTTGTATCTTTTAATGTTTTTACCAGAGTGCATTATTGTGCATTGTGTCATTATGTCATTATCTGCCGGAAAAATTAAACAAATATAAATATAAACTTCACATGAAGCAAAGAAAAGACTCACAAGCGATAGCCGCCTGATCCCCGGGTGCAAGGGCTCGCTTAGCGGGAGGCAGAGGGTTAGGATCCCCAGTGACCGGGGCTTGGGTCGGTGGTACGGGTATCTCCGGTACCGCCGCGTTGGGGATTTCTTCCTCTACCCTACAACGAGACTTCTGCATGCTCCCGGCACTGGTCACGTAATCAGGGGGTGAATTGGAGTAGTAGCGCTTCAGTGGGTAGATGTCGTTGAATTTGACTCGTGAGATGCAGCCCTTGAAGGATTGTGAGCTCTCTGGAGCGGGGAGAGAATGAGAAGGGTGAAAATGAATCACAGGTGAAAAAAGAATTCCTCTTCTATAAATGATTACTATACAACCACAATATAAAGCCAATTCCTTAAAGGATACCTTTGGTTTTTGCAAATGTCGTTTGTTTTTATCATATCTAATTGTAGATGTACACAATAAACTAACATCTCAAATTATTTTGCTGGGCCTAATTTCATGGCTTTGCTTACCATAAGCAAAACCTCTTTCACAGGTTAGCAGGGAATTTTTGCTTGTGCATATGCGTACTCCACGTTACTAGGCATTCTTTGCTTACACAGCTAGCGCAGAAACTTGGCTTTGCACAGTAACTAGAGAATGGTGATCGTAAGCGCAGAATTTGGGGGTAAGCAGAGCCACAAAATTGGGCCCAGATGGTTTGGGAGTGTGGGATCCTTGACACTTGACACATCAACCTGCGCTTTGAACACCCAGCAGGGTGGATACGTGCGCATTACAAGTCTTATTATTATTATCAACCACCCATGGAATGACCATGTTTTGTACCTTGGCCACCGATGTAGAGTTTGACTGCTTGGAAGGTGGTGTCTACTCCTGAGGTCGTCTTGCTGATCGGCACATAGTCGTCCACCTATCAGGAGAAAAAGAAACATGCTATGTCAGAATTTGTATGAAAGTTGTGTAAGAAACAGGCATGACATTTGGTCTTTGGGGAAAAAAGTAGGAAAAGTGTATTTATAAGACAAGGGTTGACCTACATGTTCATGTACATAGTATAGGATTAAATAAATAAAAATTCAAATTTTCGAAAATCAGACTAAAGTAGGTAGCAATAAATATGTTATGCAATACTAAAACAGCTTTATTAAAGGCAGTGGACACTATTGGTAATTACTCAAAATAACTATTAGCATAAAACCTTTCTTGGCGACGAGTAATGGGGAGTTGTTGATGGTATAAAACATTGTGAGAAACGGCTCCCTCTGAAGTACCATAGTTTTCGAGCAAGAAGCAATTTTCCACGAATTTGATTTCGAGACCTCAGATTTAGAACTTGAGGTCTCGAAATCAACCATTTAAACACCATAACTTCGTGTGACAAGGGTGTTTTTTTCTTTCATTATTATCTCGCAAGTTCCATGACCGATTGAGCTTCATATGTGAAGGCTATGTCTTTGACGATTACCAATAGTGTCCATTGTCTTTAAAAACAACTTTACACTAGGCCTACTGTTACACATTATTTTCTACATTGCAAATACATTTTTTAATTATGTAATTCATACTCACTATAAATCTCAATTCGCATCAAGACATATTTTTGAGTGAACAGAAGATGGGAAATTAAATGTTCCACAGAAGTAAAATATGAAACAAATAACTAACTTAATGTGATTGGATGTGTTCATTTGAGTAAGTATATCATCATGGAATACCAAAAGCATTCCCATTGCCATATTAATATTTTTATTTTTTTCTCGAGTCATTCTTAATTCTACAATACATAGCGAGATATAAATCATATTAAAATTTAAGCAAATGGCAACAATAGAGAATAATACAATTTAAAAAGGAATACAAACAAGTTTCACAATTGAATGTGATTATTGTATGGGAAGGAAGATGTTTTTTTTTATCAATTCAATATCAACACAACCAATTCAAAATATCAGGCATAGTGTTTAGCCCTTGGTAAAACAGTAGGAAAATGTTAATGAGTACATGGGCAGACATATATGGTATTGAACCCCTTACACGCACGTCACACGTGGCAACTGGTCCAAGCTCACCATTTTGGTGGTCAATAGGTCTACGTGTAAACGCCGCGTCGCCTAAAATGCGCAGTTCACTGAAACACGCACAGTGACATTGCCCACCAGTGTGGCACATTCAAGATTATTCTGATGATGACGTCAGGTGAATTGGGTCAATAGGGTTTTATAGGCTTTCCAGGCTATCAATAACATAAACAAAACAGATTCGGATTGAAGAACACCAGGCCTGATACTTCACGGAGGCGACAAAGACGATTGCCTCCGTTGCCTCTTGCCATTGCCTTGGCGCCCTTGAAATGCTCCGGTAGAAATTTACAATCCCCTCATAGGGTGCCCTTTACCCAGGAAAAGATGCCTTGGTGCCCTTGCTCTTTCAAAAACGAAGCATACAGGCCTGGAATAGACCTTATGCACATGACGTCATTTCAGTAGGGCGCCCTCACCTAAAGGTCAAAAGGAGATTGTTAATTGGCCAATACTTTGCGCCGCGCGTACAAATCTGTGCGTCTCGATTGTTTCGTCACCGTTTTTCCTCTAAGATGGCGGCTGGATGACGTCAATGCATAAGGTCTATAGCATTCCTGAAGTATGTTTTAGGAGGTCTCCATAGGACCCAAACTGTCTACCATTTCTTTTCAAAAATTAACAATAACAGCAGTATGCTGTACAAACAGAGACAGCAATACAAGTAAAACTATCAATTCAATTCAATTCAATTCACAAATCACAGGTAAATAAAAAAATACTTAGAAAATGTACAATGAACAAAGAATTTTATGGCAAATGATAAAATATGAAAATATGATGTTCATGTAGAAGCAGAGACAACATCGCAATATAAAAACTATCAATTCACAAAGAACAGGTGCAAAATTACTTTGAAAGTGTACAGCAAAATAAAACCATTTATGGATCCCACTTGCAACCTCCAATCAATAGGAATTTGACACTTGCCTTTAAGATTGCCTCATTGCCGTTGCGTTTCACTGTCACGTAATGGTGTCTACCGTCGGCAAAGTTGTGCTCACTCGTCAAGATCTCTGGGTCTCCTGCACCAAGCTTGTAGGTGTACGTCACGAAACCTAGACAAAGAAAATGTTATAAACCTTGAAAACTTAGTGTAAACAATTGGTTAATAATATTAAAAGTTAATCATAATTTATTGATTTATATTGCGCCCATTCCGTAAAATGTACACAAGCATATCAAAATAATTAGACAAAGATTAAAAACCCTTACAACTGGTGAAAGCAAGAAACACCACAATCCCACCCCCCCCCCCCCCCAAAAAAAAAAATGAAAACACAAGACCCTTTCATTAAAGACAGTAGATACAACAGTAAAAATGCATTGACATAAATACAGTAGATACAACAGTAAAAATGCATTGACATAAACACAGTAGATACAACAGTAAAAATTCATTGACATAAATACAGGGCATAAAAATGCATTGACATAAAGACAGTAGACACAACAGTTAAAATGCATTGACATAAAGACAGTAGACACAACAGTTAAAATGCATTGACATAAAGACAGTAGATACAACAGTTAAAATGCATTGACATAAAGACATTAGATACAACAGTTAAAATGCATTGACATAAAGACAGTAGACACAACAGTTAAAATGCATTGACATAAAGACAGTTGACACAACAGTTAAAATGCATTGACATAAAGACAGTAGACACAACAGTTAAAATGCATTGACATAAAGACAGTAGATACAAGTAAAATGCATTGACATAAAGACATTAGATACAAAAGTAAAATGCATCGACATAAAGACAGTAGATACAACAGTTAAAATGCATTGACATAAAGACATTAGATACAAAAGTAAAATGCATTGACATAAAGACATTAGATACAAAAGTAAAATGCATTGACATAAAGACAGTAGATACAACAGTTAAAATGCATTGACATAAAGACAGTAGATACAACAGTTAAAATGCATTGACATAAAGACAGTAGATACAACAGTTAAAATGCATTGACATAAAGACAGTAGATACAACAGTTAAAATGCATTGACATAAAGACAGTTGACACAACAGTTAAAATGCATTGACATAAAGACAGTTGACACAACAGTTAAAATGCATTGACATGAAGACAGTAGATACAACAGTAAAAATGCATTGACAAAAAGACAGTAGATACAACAGTAAAAATGCATCGACATAAAGACAGTAGATACAACAGTTAAAATGCATCGACATAAAGACAGTAGATACAACAGTTAAAATGCATCGACATAAAGACAGTAGATACAACAGTTAAAATGCATCGACATAAAGACAGTAGATACAACAGTTAAAATGCATTGACATAAAGACAGTAGATACAACAGTTAAAATGCATTGACATAAAGACAGTTGACACAACAGTTAAAATGCATTGACATAAAGACAGTTGACACAACAGTTAAAATGCATTGACATAAAGACAGTAGATACAACAGTTAAAATGCATCGACATAAAGACAGTAGATACAACAGTTAAAATGCATCGACATAAAGACAGTAGATACAACAGTTAACATGAATTGACGTAAAGACAGTAGATACAACAGTTAAAATGCATTGACATAAAGACAGTAGATACAACAGTTAAAATGCATTGACATAAAGACAGTAGATACAACAGTTAAAATGCATCGACATGAAGACAGTAGATACAACAGTTAACATGAATTGACGTAAAGACAGTAGATACAAGTAAAATGCATTGACAATAAAGACAGTAAATACAAAAGTAAAAATGCATTGACATCAAGACAGTAGATACAACAGTAAAAATGCATTGACGTAAACACAGTAGATACAACAAGTAAAATGCATTGACATAAAGACAGTAAATACAACAGTAAAAATGCATCGACATCAAGACAGTAGATACAACAGTAAAAATGCATTGACGTCACGACAGTAGATACAACAGTAAAAATGCATCGACATCAAGACAGTAGATACAACAGTAAAAATGCATTGACGTAAAGACAGTAGATACAAAATGTACTTGGGAAAGGAACCATAAAACCACATATAGTAAAAAGCTTGTTCACACAGATAAGTCTTCTGAACAGATTTAAAAACATTTTAAGTCAAAATGATTGATAAAGATAAATAATCCCCTTTGAAGAACTTTCAAATCACTGATAATGCTTATCCTGATTGACGCAACATAAATAACACGGTATATGAATCTCGACAAAATCCATAGTGGTGTCTTTTCTTGCCTTCCGCATGTGGGACAACAGTTCGAATCCCACCGGGGGCACTATGTGGATTGGCTTTTCAGTCTCTACTAGACTGCGTGGGTTTTCACTGGAACCATTCTCTGGGGTTTTCCTCCGACATCTAAAACTGTAACTTCTTTATCTTCTCTCTTTGCTCTAACAAGAGTGTTGATAATATATATCCAAACCCAAAATACTGAAACAGAACCTACAAAATGTTTTGATTAAAATCAAGGACTTACCCTGTGGATTTTGAAGAGCCAGCTCCTGGTACACGCCGTTAGAGCTGCTCTCTACTCTGAGCAGCCTCCCTCTGGTAGCATCGGTGGTGAAAGCCAGTGTGATGTCATCCATCTCGGAGTCTTGGACATCGACGTCTGGAACGTCATAAACGACCTCACTCTGCCCCTCCATCAGGCTGCCAATTTCTGATGAGAGGCGGGCGAACATATTATTCAGTATAAAAAATTGTTTGAAGATAAATTATCAATTCATTCATTATTCATTCATTTATTTATAATTCTTCATCATGATATAAAAACATGAAATTCCATATCCAGTGTTAAAAAAAACAAGACATCACTTTAATACAAGAACTTAAAGGCAGTGGACACTATTGGTAATTACTCAAAATATTTGTTAGCATAAAAACTTACTTGGTAACGGGTAATGGAGAGCTGTTGATAGTATAAAACATTGTGAGAAAAAAACATTCTGAAGTAATGAAGTTTTCGAGTAAGAAGTAATTTTCCACGAAGTTGATTTTAAGACCTCGGATTTAGATTTTGAGGTCTCGAAACCAAGCATCAGAAAGCACACAACTACGTGTGACAAGGGTGTTTTTTCTTTCATTATTATCTCGCAACTTTGATGACCAATTGAGCTCAAATTTTCACTCACCGGTCTTTGACAATTACTAACAGTGTCCAGTGTCTTTAATATATAAACAAGAATTGGTCTAAAAAGAACATAACGTTATTGGAATAGTAGTTAAACAGAAAAAAAAATACATAGATGGCCTATAACAAAACTTGGTTAAAGAAAACTTTCTGGTACCCTAGTGGTAACTGCACACATGCAACCTGGTAAACTTGGGTTAGATTCCTGGCTATAATGACAGTTACAGGTTGAATGGCTTCCGACTGGAACCCCAAACAATGTAAATGAAGAAAAAAAACGGGGAGACCGCCAACATTCGGGCTAAATTGCTCAGTTGGTGGAGCGCCAGAATGTTAATCCGGAGGTCGCAGGTTCAAGCCCCCCTTAGGTCAATTTTCCTTCGTTCACACCCAAAACAATATTTCCCTCACCTTTAGAGCAATACTGCCCCTCGAATGCCGTCATTTCACACTGGCACGTAATCTCATCATAAGTCTCGATGCATTTACCGACATTCAGGCACGGCTTGTCGTCACATTTGCCCGAGCACCCAGCAACGACCTGCTGTGTGGTTTTACTCGCCGCCACCATGTCGATGAAACGGCCGTTGACGATGAGGCTACGCATGCAGCCGAGAAATCCTTCGGATTGGAGGGTCGAGGAACCTGCGAAAAGCAAATGAGAGCACTTAGAGTTATTCTGCATTCTACATACTCAACGTATCATGAAGCCCTTGAGGGTAACAAATCTTCTCTCCCTTCAACGACAAACGAAAGACATATTGCATTGGCTGCCTAAACAGCGAGGTGATCAGGCGCAATATAACTTAAAGAGACAGCCCTAGAATTCAATTCAAGTCAACTTTAATGGTCCTACCATGGAGGAAATTTTAGAAATCTCTAAAGAAAGGTATAAGACCAACAGAAACAAGAAGAGTGCAATTCATTACCTAATGGACCTTTTAAAGGGTATAATATGTACTTTTTCCTAATAAAAAACACAATGTCCACAGATTTACATTAAACTTACACAGTTTGAAGATTATGATAGTAGAAAGCTTCCCATGAAATTTTACTTACTGAGGTGCTGTAGTTTTTGAGAAATGAGTAAAGGTAATAATTTTCGTCTCAGTTTTAGCATGTAAAAGCGTATTAACCAGTTATGCTATGGTTTTGGTATAATATCATAACTGGTTAAGGGGATCTTACATGCTAAAATAGTTTTGGTCTCAACTATTTTGTGACGTGTTTTACTCATTTCTCAAAAACTACACAACCTTAGTTAGTAATATTTGAAGGGAAGCTTTCCACTATCATTATCTTCAAACCCTGTAAGTTTAATTTAAATCTGTGGACATTTTGAAAAAGTATCCGAATCCTTTAAACGAAAGTTAGTTCAAATGATACTTCACTCTAGATACTAGGGGTTTGAGCCAACATTTGCTTGGGTTCATTTGACTGCTAATGTGTGTTTCATGAAAGTGTTTATAGAATTGCTGATATGTTTATTTTCAGTTTTTAGGAATTCTTTTATTGGTGTATGCTTCTGGTGACTGCCTTGTCTTTATGCAGGTTTTTCTTCCCCTGTATTCCAATGTGTGTAGTTGTTCTTGTGTGTTTTTTGCAGATTGTTAACTAATGTTCATCGATTTCCTTTTTATTGTAAAATGATGTGAACTACATTTTGAATTCATACCATAATAAATTCTTTTGGTTGGTAAGAAGTTAACAACTAATTCTATTTCTCTTTTCAAATTTTTAGAATTTCAGAAGATACACTTATTCAAAACTCAAAGTTCTCCTTTACCAATGAAAAAGTCACTAGTCAACCGGAGTCTGAGCTTTCCCATGTTGTACTGAACCGTCTCCGTGGCTCCACCGTCGATAGCCAACGTCACCTCTTTGGTATCCAAGGTAACCATTACATGATGCCACTGGTCGTCATTGACTGCCGCTGACAAGTTGTAGTCCACCTGCAAGGTACCGAGAAAAAGATGTTAAAACCGGTGTAGCAGCAAATAAAAAGGGTCATACAGAAATGCCTTTAGGCCGAGTAGTTTCTGTTTATTTATTTTTTAAAAATATTGCGTTTTTGTTATCGCTGATGCACACTTGAAGGCATTTATCGTGTTTTTAACGTGATGTGATTACTAATAATAATAAAGAATAAACATTTGTAGAGCGCTTTCCACATGCATCTCAAAGCGCTTTAGCATTGTCTGAAAAGATGTGTTTTTAGCTGAGTCTTGAATAAGCTGATCGAGGATGAGTCATGGATGTGAAGAGGGAGCTTGTTCCAGCAAGTTGGTGCAGCTACTGAGAATGCTCTGTCACCATAGCGGGTGTTCTTGCGTGGGCCATTGGAAAGTTGAAGATGGATGTTGGATGTTGATCGAAAGGCTCATGAACAGAAGGCAACTTTTGTGAGATGAGACTATTGATGTATGCGGGTGCGAGGCCATTTTGCTTTGTAAACAAGGAGAAGAATTTTGAACTGAATCCGCTTAAGAATAGGTAGCCAGTGTAGCGAACGAAGAACCGGTTTAATATGTATAATAAGTTGCATTGAATTGAATGGAATTGTCTCTTACCTCTTTAAGTCCAGCGCCGTAATCAAGTGTGAAGCGGATCATCTTGGGCGTGTTCATCTCCAGCTTGACAAACGTCTCATCCCGGCCATCGGCCGCGGCCAGTACTGCAGAGTCCTGAGTGGTCTTAAACTCCAGGGACACCACCATGGCCTTGGCGTCCAGCGAGGCAACGGGGAACAGGAGGTGGGCCTCGCGGGTGCGGAACGTCACCGTGTTTAGAGTGTAAGCTGGAATCATAATCAAAAAATTAAATGGTACCAGACCTTAACGACATGGAGGCCATGACCTCTGTTGCCTTGGGCCCCATTTCAAGAAGCTGCTTAACCAGATAATATTGCTGATCAGTTTTCTGCTTAGAAATGAGCATGGTATCAGGCACAAATTGTACATGGGACAAGGTAGTTTACATGTAGCTGATAACCTTTGTTCTGGTAAGCATACGTTTATTGTGCTTAAGCAGCTCTTCAATGGTGTTGGAGTTTGATGGATTGAGTACTGTTTCCACAAGAGAACTGTTGCAGTTTGATTCACTGAGTACTGAAGCCAATAGTGGGTTGCTATAATGGTGTTGGAGTTTGATGGATTGAGTCCCGTTTCCACAAGAGAACTGTTGCAGTTTGATTCACTGAGTACTGAAGCCAATAGTGGGTTGCTATAATGGTGTTGGAGTTTGATGGATTGAGTACTGTTTCCACAAGAGAACTGTTGCAGTTTGATTCACTGAGTACTGAAGCCAACAGTGGGTTGCTATAATGGTGTTGGAGTTTGATGGATTGAGTACTGTTTCCACAAGAGAACTGTTGCAGTTTGATTCACTGAGTACTGAAGCCAATAGTGGGTTGCTATAATGGTGTTGGAGTTTGATGGATTGAGTACTGTTTCCACAAGAGAACTGTTGCAGTTTGATTCACTGAGTACTGAAGCCAACAGTGGGTTGCTATAATGGTGTTGGGGTTTGATGGATTGAGTACTGTTTCCACTAGAGAACTGTTGCAGTTTGATTCACTGAGTACTGAAGCCAACAGTGGGTTGCTATAATGGTGTTGGAGTTTGATGGATTGAGTACTGTTTCCAAGAGAACTGTTGCAGTTTGATTCACTGAGTACTGAAGCCAATAGTGGGTTACTATAATGGTGTTGGAGTTTGATGGATTGAGTACTGTTTCCACAAGAGAACTGTTGCAGTTTGATTCACTGAGTACTGATGCCAATAGTGGGTCACTATAATGGTGTTGGAGTTTGATGGATTGAGTACTGTTTCCACATGAGAACTGTTGCAGTTTGATTCACTGAGTACTGATGCCAATAGTGGGTTACTATAATGGTGTTGGGGTTTGATGGATTGAGTACTGTTTCCACTAGAGAACTGTTGCAGTTTGATTCACTGAGTACTGAAGCCAATAGTGGGTTGCTATAATGGTGTTGGAGTTTGATGGATTGAGTACTGTTTCCACATGAGAACTGTTGCAGTTTGATTCACTGAGTACTGAAGCCAATAGTGGGTTGCTATAATGGTGTTGGAGTTTGATGGATTGAGTACTGTTTCCACTAGAGAACTGTTGCAGTTTGATTCACTGAGTACTGAAGCCAATAGTGGGTTGCTATAATGGTGTTGGAGTTTGATGGATTGAGTACTGTTTCCACAAGAGAACTGTTGCAATAGGTGGTAACTATAATGGTGTTGGAGTTTGATGAGTTTCTAAAGGGTAAGGCGCGCGGTCCATTTAGGGCCGGTTCGGCAACCATCCACGATTGCCGCAAACGATTACTTTACAGAGGGTCAATCGGTTGAGTTTCGGCACGCAATCGTTTCCAGAGATTAAAGAAAGACTTACTCAGGTGAAACACAAAAGAGTTGGTACTTGACTATGGTTTACAACTAACGAAGGAGTTCGCCAAAACCAGGCTGTCACTGACACTTCCACCGCTAATCCCTCGTTAATCACGACTAATCCTCCACGGCCAGGAGTACTGGTAACAATGGGTGGGTGCGTGTACGCCCAGGTAGTAGCTTTTCTTAGCATCATGAATGAATAGGTTTTGGGGGGCAAAACACGGCATTGAACATCTTGTTATGTAATTTAAGTCGACAAAATTCGGGATTCTTGATTTTGAGAGGTAGGACCGAACGGAAATCATACAAATATTTAACAAGGCTGTTCCAATTGATAAGATGGTTAACGGATCGCGGTGAACGATTTCCTACCGCGATCCGCTGTGAAAATTGGGGGAAATGAAAATTCCTCATTTCGTTTGTATTGACGAACTTTTGGTCACATTATCTAGACTATATAATCTTATTTTTTTTCTTTTCAGAGCCACACACATCAAAAAAGAGATTTAACATGATGCGTCTTTGTAATAAAAAGTTATTAAACTATTCATTTATAATTTCCCAGATTTGTAATATTTATGTTTCAGATTTTCCCCAAATCACAAGACGGACTCCAAATTCATTTACACTTTTCCATGAAACTTATTTATATTAAAGCACGAGATTGTCTGATGAACGTTAAACATAGAGGGGCTTTATCTTTACTCGATGTCAACTTAAACGTTAAAACGGGTCGGGTATAAACAAATGTTCTGATAATAAGATCAGTTCATTTATTCCACTTAATCATAAAACAAACAATTGCACACACATACATTCGATATTTTTTATTGCAGTCTTTTTATTAATGCAAAGGTATTTCTTCTTCAATGCTAACAGTATGTTTAAATGTAAAAGTATTCACAAATAAACCTTCAGACGAGGACGTACTTATAACCGTCCTATTTGCAGATCACACCCAAATTCAACAACCTGGTCATACGTTTATTAAAAACAAACACGTTAGTTGGGAAACATTCTTAGTTGGTCACAATCAACCACAAACTGAGTTCGTCTCGAACGCTCAAATGCATGTATACATGTACATGATGTACCCATGTGAGGTATATTGACGTTTCCGGCAAAGCCAACCAGCAAATCAGGACATAAAGAGGTAAAAGTAGAATGTCAGGTTATATACTTCATCGTTTTTCACGATAAAAAAAAGTATGTGTGGTATCTTTTGACAAGTATTTTGTAAATAAAAAAACACAGCGCATAAAATAAAGCGTTTGAACATCAAGTTTTGAAATTCATATTCATAGTCTACTATACAACAGTCAAAGCTATAAGCCCAACACAATGGACATTAATCCGTTTGACAATCGTGTGATGGTTGCCGAACCGGCCCTAACTGGACCGAGCAATTGCAATGAAACTTTCAGGGATCGAGGGTTATGGTGCAATATTGATCCTAGGGCAATGATGTCATGATGATGTCATCACCGGTCACATGACGTCATCTTAAAGGTGTTTTATGTTAAATGTTTGAAAATATATATCAAATCAGCCAAAACGGACCGTAGGTTTCTGTTTGCGGGATTGGGTAGGGGAAAATTAGGTCTTCATATTTTGTTCGTGTGGTTGACCTAACATGGCATCTACTTCCGGTCGAAACGGGCCAAAAACGTAAGTGCCCTGTAAATCAAAAAGTGGTAAAAGTTATGAAGTAGCTTTCCAGGACGGAAGTGTCTAGCAAGGGTGGGCAGTTCAAACAAAACATTGGTGACGTCATAAATTGCAACAGCGCCCTCTAGCAGCAGGTTGAAAACTCTTCAAAATTTACTTTTTGTAGATGTCTGTGGTGAAATTTGCTGTAATCACTTTAAATAACGTCATCGGGGGTCACGTGACGCGACATTAAAGGTGCACTTTTTTGAAGTCGTATAACTCTCGAAGTAATGACGCGATTATGTTGAAACTTCGTGGATTGTTTGATATTGGCAAGTTCTTGTGAATTGTAAAATGACTTAATGATGACGTCATCACATGGTTTTTCTTAAAGATTTTTTCCATTTTTGCGCCTTTAACACATCAATTGCTATCTGAACATGGTATAATCCAAATTATTTTTTTAATTAGCCCGGATTGGTCATAACTGCTATGAAAAAATAAACAAATAAATTACAAATTCAGTTGAAAAATTTAAATTGTTATTAAAAAAACATCTATGCATTTGTGCACATATGCAATTATGTCTAGTTTCTATTTATTTTTACTTAAAAAAAAAAAAAAAAAATTGCCTAAGAGAGTATTTTATATAATAGTGTGTATGTGCCTCCCTATGTGACTGGATTAACAGGCTTTCGAGCTCCAGTGTTTAATTATTGGTTTAATCCCAACGAGGTATGTTTCTTGGTGATCTTACCGAGACGAAGTCGAGGTAAATTACCAAGGACCAGGCCTCTTATACACACTTTGATTCTCATTCATAAATACCTTTTTGGTAAAAAAATATGAACACTTTTGGTCAAAGGTAAAATAAATGCAAACATTATAATTGTTCAATGATTTCTTTCAACACAACAGCCCTCCAGCTATACAAAAATGGTAAGGCCCTCCGCCGCCCTCGGTTAAACAACTCCTTATAAGGGAATGCTGTGCGCGTCGCGCGTATCGCGTGATGTGGCACAACTGTCCCGGCCGTTGCTCTTGACCAATAGGAATGAAGAAACTGCCTTGTATAAGCACAGGTGCGAGCTCGCGTCTAACGCCCATGTTTCAACACTTTTTACTGGTCATTAAACAAAGGTTTATACACACCCACGTGACGCGCTCTCCACCAATTCAATTAAATTTTTGTTAAGCCAGCAGCAAGAGCTGGTCAACCATTCAATTTCATTAATTTGGCAAACATTTTCCAAATGCATTGTTTGCATTCAAATTCAATGACGTCATCGGGGGTCACGTGACGCGGCATTAAGGGTTCACTTTTTGAAGTCGTATAACTCTCGAAGTAATGATGCGATTATGTTGAAACTTTGTAGATTGTTAGATATTGGCAATTTCTTGTGAATGGTGAAATGACGTCATGATGACCTCATCACGTGATATTTTTATGTTTTTTTTTATTTTTCCACTTTTTACACATAAATTGCTATCTGAACATGGTACAATACACATTTTGTTGTTTATTTATGTCACATTGGGCTATTTGCTTTGAAACACAACAAATTTCAAACTCAGTTGAGAAATTTGACAATTTTATTGACGAAACAGCTATGCATTTGTGCACAGATGCAAATATGTCTAGTTTGTGTGTGTTTGTTTGTGTTGTACATGTAGATTGTTAGATATTGGCAAGTTCTTGTGAATGGTGAAATGACGTCATGATGACGTCATCACATGATTTTTTCATTTTTGCACTTTTAATACATAAATTGATATCTGAACATGATACAATCCAAATTTTGTTTTTTATTTATGTCACATTGGGCTCATTGCTTTGAAACACAACAAATTTCAAACTCAGTTGAGAAATTTGAAAATTGTATTGACGAAACAGCTATGCATTTGTGCACAAATGCAATCATGTCTAGATGCAATTGTTTCCTCCATGCAATACTGTCCGCTCCGGACACTTTTGCATATGCAATCGTGTCCGGGGCTATGCAAAAACCGTCCGGTGGACATGACATGACTGTACATGTATGTGTGTGCGTAAGCGAGCGTGCATGCACTGAACCTACGTACTAATGCAGCATGAATATTTACGTATTTTATGATTGCAGCGAATACCCAACGGCCGAACATTTCCATAGCCATTCATTACATGCATTTAGCTTGTACAAAATGGCGAACGTGTTCCGTCGACCAAGGGCGTTTAATTTACTGCAATGATGCTTTTGCACGGGGGCGGTCACAACTGCATATGCAAATGTGTCCAGGGCGGACACAATTGCATTATGCAGCAGCGTCCGGGCGGACACGATTGCATATGCAAAACCGCCTGGCGGACATTAGTGGATATATGGGTCATTCAATGTCAGACCAACGCAGAACACCTCAGAGGGAGCCGTTTCCCGGACATTAGTGCATATATGCAATAATGTCCGCCTGATAGTATTGCATAGAGGACATAATTGCATATCTTAAAAAATAATTAAAAACGTACACTTATGGTTTGCGAGACTATGAACAACAAAAATCCACACCAATTATCTGGGAACTTTTTTTCACATCAGTCACCCGGCTTATGCAATTTCATATTAAATAAAATAAGCATACGCTTCAGCAATCTATAGTTTGGGGGAGCTGTTGATAGGTTTAATACGGCTCCCTTTGAAGTAACGTAGAAAGAGAAATAAGTAATTTTCCACGAATTTCATTTGGAGACCTCAGAATTAGATTTGAGGTCTCGAAATCAAGCATCTGGAAGCACACAACTTCGTGTGGCAAAGGTATTTTTACTTTCATTATTATCTCGCAACTTCGACGACCAACTGAGCTCAAATCTTGACAGGTTTGTTATGTTATATATGTGTTGAGATACACCAAGTAAGAAGACTAGTCTTTCACAATTACCAATAGTGTACAGTGTTTTTAAACAAACACCGGTCAATATTAAGATCATTGAAATTTACTAAGTTGTAAAGTTCAAGTTTTCCTTTTGTCAGCCACATTTCATCAACATTATTGTAAATAGTTTTTTTTTGTTAAAAAAAAACTCAATATGTGTTTTTCCTATATGCGCAATATTTATTTAGATACGACGAATCGCAACACAGCACATGCCAATCACCCCTGTTTCAGATTCGCCGTTTTAGTTTTGTTTTAAATAAATTTGAGCTTTAACGGCACTGGACACTACTGGTAATTACCTAAAATAGTTGTTAGCATAAAAACTTTGTTGGTAGTATACAATATTGTGGGAAACGGCTCCCTCTGAGGTGTTCTTATGAATCTCACAGCACGCAAAATAATGCAGTTAGGCTGTTTGTTCTTTTATTCGATGACCTTGAGCCCAAATGTTCACAGAATTGTTATTTCAAACAAATGTTGAGATACACAAGTTAGCATACTGGTCTCTTGACAATAACCAAACGTGTCAAGTGCCTTTACTCGTCATTGACAATTTTAAAATGCTGCCTTAAAATCTTATTTTGTCAGATGTACATTTTGTCGGCTGAGACTTGTTTGATTGTTAAATACAAATCCGGGGTGCGTTTTGAGAAAATCTTAGAGTTAAGATATCATACATTTCTGAATGTTAAGTAAATTGTATAAAGTTTTCAAAACATCTGTCTAACTAGAGGATGGTAATATCCCTCTTGGCCATTGACAACATGTGCCCCGTACAATGTAATACCATCGCTCATTATAGTTTGTAACCCGAATGTATAGTAGTTAAACAAAAATCAGAACAGATATTTTCAGAACCGATGATATACTCCGCGGTAGTAGAATAAAGAAAGACAGCTCTCTATGAACACACTCTACCTGGCAAGTAGATTCACACGTGGAGGCAAGACCCTAAATAAGGCAGGTAGCTTGTAGCGGCTTGCCTTTATATAACAAATGACATAAACTAAATGTTCATGCTTATGACAAAACACAGACGAAACATACAGACAGACAGACAGCCAGACAGACAGACGAACAAACAGACAGACGGACCGACAAACATAAAATACATACGAACAAACTACTAGAGAAAATGACAATGACAAAGTAAGCAAAAACTACAATGAGAATGTAGGTATATAAACTATGTTACATACTGGGAAATAAGTTATAAAATTGTTATAAGATATGTTGAACCTTGGTACAGGGGATGAGGCTTTGGAAGTCTGGTCAACCGAATTCTAAAGACGAGAACCGTAGTCACGGAGAGTAATGTATGTACATAATATGCGTGCAAAAGGGACATGTATATTGTTACTACATCTATTGTTGTGGTTATGAACGTCTTTATTAAAGGTGAAGTAAGACGTGAAAAGGCGAGGAAGGAGGTTACGAGTTTATTTTTCCATGAAGGTGCCTAAACAAGGTTGGTAATCAATCAATTGTTTTACGTCAATCCCTTGACAAGTCTAGTGTGTAATCTTGTGTAAAATGCTTGACTGAATAACACAAAACTAATAACAAAATTGACAAAAAGTTAACAACAAAGTAAATCAACGCGAAGCCTACCATGCATGGGCCCTGTTTGTGGATTCAAATACTAGTTGTTACAACATTGACATTTCTTGGAGCTTTTTCAAGCTGATTTGATTTAATTTTGTTCTTTTCCTTTCAACCTTTAAAGGCAGTGGACACTATTGGTAATTACTCAAAATAATTATTAGCATAAAACCTTACTTGGTAACGAGTAATGGGGAGAGGTTGATGGTATAAAACATTGTGAGAAACGGCTCCCTCTGAAGTGACATAGTTTTCTAGAGAGAAGTAATTTTCAACGAATTTGATTTGAGACCTCAGGCTTAGAACTTGAGGTCTCGAAATCAACCATCTAAACGCACACAACTTCGTGTGACAAGGGTGTTTTTTCTTTCATTATTATCTCGCAACTTCGACAACCAATTGAGCTCAACTTTTCACAGGTTTGTTATTTTATACATATGTTGAGATACACCAAGTGAGAAGACTGGTCTTTGACAGTTACCAATAATGTCCAGTGTCTTGACTAAATTTCTTGGAAAAAGATCGCGGCGAAAGTTCACGAATCGTTTCAGATTCAGATTAAAGCCTACATGGGCTTTTTGTCCGGGGCCTTTGATCAGAGAACCCCGGGGAAACTGAATTGTATCGTCATGGTTTATTTATAACAAAGTCATCACAGCCAGAGGTCGATTTAAGACATTTTTTTTTACAGATAATGATATTTACAAATATAATATTTTGATAATAAAGACATTATTTCAAATGCACATAACAGAAAACATAAATCAAATATACGTAATATGGTAATGGAACTATAGCACAATATTACCCATGATCGAATACCACCAAAAGCTGAAAAAAAAAATGATTACAAACGATTGCGGCTTAGAGACACTGGACACTATTGGTAATTGTCAAAGACCAGTCTTCCCACTTGGTGTATCTCAACATTTGCATCAACTAAGAGAACATTTTAACTCAATTGGTTGTCGATGTTGCGAGGTAATAAGATAATAATGAGCGAAAAACACCATTGTCACTCGAAGTTGTGTGCTTTTAGATGCTTGATTTAAGACCTAATCATTAATTATTTTGAGGTCTCGAAATCAAATTCGTGGAAAATTACTTCAGAGGGAGTCGTTTCTCACAATGTTTTATGCTATCAACAGCTCCCAAGGTTTTATGCTAAACACTATTTTAAGTAAAAACCAATAGTGGCCACTGCCTTTAAGATACTTTCTGGCTATTCAGCCTTTCTGGATTATCTTCTTTTTTTTTTTACCAAAACATAATGTAAGATGCAAGAATGGTGTCCGTTCACTCTTAATTAAATACTTTGCACGCGCTACGCCTGTCCTTCCAACATGTCATGCCTTTTGTCCACTACTCTATCAACAACAACATGTTCTCACTCCCTTTTACTGGGTCATCCATTCAACCACCGGAAGAAGCAAGCGATCTTGAACTGACATTTTTAATATCGTCAGAAGTCTATACAGTAGCGCTGATGAAATTTCCCCAAATAATTGTTGATGTTTTGTTAAAAATGGACCCGGCAGTGTAAATAACTCACTGTTACAGTCGTCTGAGTTGTTATGACAGCACCATTGATACAATATCGATTTTTTAGAGGCTGCCGCAGCTTGTGTATTTGGTTCGAAGGCGGGCTAATAATTGTTTCACTACCAAGACGACACTAAAGGTATTTCCTGGGAAATTCCCGGGAACTTATGGCCCATCTTTTAACTCCCCGAGATTTGCCCGGAAAATAGCGTTTTCCTGGGAAAAAAATAACCCTGCTCAGGGGTAGGAAGTTAACCCCGGGCTAAAACGTTTTCATGAAACGACCGTGCATATTCCCGGGGAGTAGTACTCCCGGGAGATACCAATATACACATATTGACTGGCAATGAGGTAACTAGTGTACGTCTATTCCCCCGATGGACTTGGAGTGACAAGAAGAGGGACCTATTTCCCGAGGCCGAACTCGCGATTTTTTGCATAGTTCCTTTGCAATGACACTTTCAGGGAGCGAAGGTTATGGTGCAATAATAATCCTAAGGCAATGATGTCATGATGACGTCATCACCGGTCTCATTACGTCATCTTAAAGGTGTTTTATGTTAAATGTTTAAAAATGTATATCAAATCAGCCAAAAGAGACCGTAGGTTTCTGTTTGCGGGATTGGGTAGGACAAAATTATTATTATTATTTATATATTATATATTATTTTTTTTTCTTTTCGTGTGCGTGACCTAATATGACATCTACTTCCGGTCGAAACGGGCCAAAAACGGAAGTGCCCTGTAACTGGAAAGTGGTAAAAGTTATAAAGTTGCTTTCCAATGACGTAAGTGTCTAGCAAGGGTGGGCGGTTCAAACAAAATGTTGATGATGTCACAAATTGCAACAGCGCCCTCTAGCGGCAGGTTAAAAACTCTTCAAAATGGACTTTTTGAAGATGTCTGTGGTGAAATTTGTTGTAATCACTTTAAATTGTACACACATGTTAACTGTGTATATGTGTGTGAAGTTTCAGATCAAAGACGTCATCGGGGTCACGTGACGCGGCATTAAAGGTGCACTTTTTGAAGTCGTATAACTCTCGAAGTAACGACGCGATTATGCTGAAACTTCGTAGATTGTTAGATATTGGCAAGTCCTCGTGAATTGTAAAATGGCGTAATGATGACGTCATCACATGATTTTTTAAAAGATTTTTTTTCCATTTTTGCGCCTGTAACACATCAATTGCTATCTGAACATGGTATAATCCAAATTATTTTTTAAATAGACCGGATTGGTCATAACTGCTGTGAAAAAAAAAATACATTTCAAATTCAGTTGACAAATTTAAAATGTTATTAAAGAAACAGCCATGCATTTGTGCACAAATGCAAATATGTCTAGTTTGTATTTATTTTTAATTACAAATTGTTTTTCCCTAAGAGAGTATTTTATATAATAGTGTGTGTGTGCCTCCCTAAGTGCCTGGATTAACAGGCTTTCGAGCTCCAGTGTTTAATTAAGGAAATCAATGTGTGGTGAAGAGGTTTTCAACCAGTGGTAAAAACCCAACGAGGCCTGGTACTTAATAATTTTACCGAGACAAAATTACCAAGAACCAGGCCTCGGCGGGTTTAAACCACTATTTGAAAACCGATTCAACACACTTTGATTCCCATTCATAAATACCTTTTTGGTAAAAAAACATGAACACTTATAATTGTTCGATGATTTCTTTCAACACGACACCCCTCCAGCTATGAAATGGTAAAGCCCTCCGCCGCCCTCGGTTAACTCCTTATACGGGAATGCTATGCGCGTCGATGTGGCACAACTGTCCCGGCCGTTGCTCTTGACCAATAGGAATGAAGAAACTGTATTATATAAGCACAGGTGCGAGCTCGCATGTCATACCCATGTTTCAACACTTTTTACTGGTCATTAACAAGGGTTTATACACACCCACGTGACGCGCTCTTCACCAATAGGAATAGCAAAACTGTATGGAGTATTTATGAATACACTTTTCTTGATCATGGCCATCACATTAGGGTTGTATTTCTTGTGCCCTTACTGTTTGTCCGTCTTTGTATTCACTTGTGTATTTATATTATTTATTTTACATACTGTATGCTTGTGTTTGTAATTGTTTAATGGCCAAATAAGGAATAAGAAGAAGAAAAACATTGTGCAGACCCAAACTTTCTAATATAGGTTTTTTCGGTCAATTTCAACAAAAATCCATTGACTCATTCATTTTCGTTTTGATCATGAATGCACTTTGAATCAACATTCAAAAGTCAAAACTAGTTATTCGATTTAAAAAGTTAAGCATTCACTGGTCAAATAAAAGCACTAAACTTCATCAGGCTGCAAGACTCATTCAATTTCGTTAAAGCCAGCAGCAAGAGCTGGTCAACCATTCAATTTCATTAATGGGCAAACATTTTCCAAATGCATTGTTTGCATTCAAATTCAAATTCTATGTTATGTGCTTATACTCATTCGTTGCTGCCTATAAACAAATTCGAAACATTCAAAACTAAAAGTTAAAACTTCTAATTTGACATGTTCAGGACATTCAGAAACAGAGACAACAACACAATCTCAAGGCTAAAGCAAAATATTTAGTTGGATACAGGCTTTAACTTTTAGGGAAACAATGCAAAAGGAACAGTTATTTCAATGAAGAAAAAAAAATGGTGCAAATTGTAAAATTATAATGTACAGTACATGGAAACACCTCTTACAAAGGAGGACTACATGTATGTGCTAGTAAATGAGCTATAATTCCCAGTTAACTTGTGAAGACATAACTCATCTTTAATTTGAATGCAAAGAAGTTGAAATTCGTTGCACATAAATGAACAAGAAAACTCAAAATAGCAGCAAAATCATGTTCGCTTCGGTGAGACTTAATTTGAGTGCATCAATTAAAGCCATTATACACTTTCGGCACAGAAAAATGAAGAAAAAAATCACATATTTACAAATAAATTTCAGGGTTTGCAGAAGGTAATGGTTCTTGAGCGTCACAACTCGCATAAACAAATTTGTATCAGTTGACTAATTGTGCTCAACTTCTGCGAAACTTTTACTGCGAAAACAGTGACTTAAAAATTTGATTTGCATTCGCAGGATAACCATGCTTTTTACTTGTGAAAAAGTAGGCCGTGGCGACTAGTGTGCTTTATTAGTGTTAAAGTCGCGACTACAAATTATTTAGAGAGGTTTCGCAAGCGTACGGATACAGATACAGATACGGATACGATAACCATATCCGTTCACGTCAGCAGCCGCGTGTTGCATTTTGTTTCGCAAACTATATAGTCCAGGCATTATTTGATATGACCTCGGACAAATTGCAACATCAAGTCTGTAAACTGTTTCATACTCAGAATTTTGTCCTCTATAACATATCAAAACTCTTAAGCAATCCGAATGGGGGAAAGTGTCATGGCGGTCATTTTTTTTAAAATGGCCGCCAAAACCCGAATTTTTCCCAATAGCTTCGCTTCTAAATGACTAAGGGCTTAAATTGTAAGTGCTAAACATACATTTTCACGGACTAGGAAGTCCATAAGTGAAACGCATTTTGTAAAGTTAAACCTGGCAAAAAAATACATGGCGGCCATTTTCCAAAATGGCCGCCATAAAACAGATATTTCCAATTATCTCCGCTTCTAAATGACATTGGGCTTTAATTTTAAATGCTAGACAAACATTTTCGACATGACAACAAGAGGTAAAGTAGAATGTCAGGTTATACTTCATCGTTTTTCACGATCAAAAAAGTATGTGTGGTATCTTTTGACGAGTATTTTAGAAATGGAAAAAACACAGCGCAAAAATAAAGCGTTAGAACAATTTAGTTTTTAAATTCATTTTCATAGTCCACAACCCAACAGTCAATTCTATAACCCCAACACAATGGACAGTAATCCGATTATAGCCCCTTTGTTCGGACTTCGGACGACCAGACAAGCTCAGCGCACTGAAGCGTTTGAAGAACATATCCCCCAATCGTCTCACAACCGCTGCTGAATCGTTTGCTACTGTAATCGTTTGACAATCGTGTTATGGTTGCCGAACCGGCCCTAAATGGACCGTGCGCCTAAGGGTGACAATTTTTTAAAGCCAGTTTGGGTAAAAACTATCTGTGTTTTGCTCATCTGCTCATTTACAAGTCATCTCATCTTGCTTGATACACGTCAATGCCTTCTTAATCACAGAGGACCAACTTGGTGTGGATGTTTTCGTTGATAGCATCTGGTCGCCATGTTTATGAATGCTTTTCTGAGCTTTTCAACTTTGAATCCATACAAGACTGGGTTGATGGCAGAATTCAGCACTGTGAGAAGTGCACATATATCCCATATGGCCTCCTTAACTAATAAAAAAACAACTTCTGGTTCAAACAGCATAGAAAATGAAAACCAGATGGCTCCAGGCAAGACCAGAATGAAGAAAGCTGTGGTGATGATAACTAGAGTGCTGGTGACTTTCTTGTGAGCTTGGTGCAGTTCTTGAGCGGGGCCCTGGATTCCTTGCTCTTCTAGGTTTCTGGCTCCTTGTTTCAGGTTGATGAGGATTCTGATGTACATCCAAATTGTAGCTGCAATAGGTAGAAGGAGCAAGAGCATAGATGCAATGCTAGAGGCTGTATGTTTTCGTACCTCACCATTTACACAATTGTCTCTTTTGTAGAAATGTATTTCGAGGAACGACCGAGGCAAATACACTAATACTGGAATTATCCAAACGACAAGTAACAACAGCAAGATCTTTCTTCTAGTGAAGTAGCTTGTGTACAGCAAGGGTCGAACGATTCCAATAAATCGTTCATAATTGGCCAACGTGAGACTGAGAACAGAGTGGGCACGAAAGCTGTTGACAAAGAAAAAATATATCCAGGAACGAGTGAACTGATCAAGCCTGTCTGCTGTACATTGGCTGATGCTAGAATTAGATGAACCGTTTCCAAGAAGGAAGTATTCCAAACTAACAGATGCACATGGAGTAGAAGATACAGAGACCAACGCATCTGCAACAGCGAGGTTGAGTATCATCAAATTGGTCAAATTATGCAGTTTCTTGGTGTAGATTATAGTCACACATACAAGAACATTTCCAACAAATCCAATAATCCCAACACATGGCATCAAGACAATTAAAACTTTGAACAGGTTTATAATAACGCCGTCCATATTGCCCAGTCAGTCTTTGTGTTGAGTAATCCTGCGTGATGCTGGTTGGGCTGCTCTCTCAATGCAAGCAATCCTATGTGTTTGTCAGGTTGCCAAGAAGAGCCTCACCAATAACAACACAGTGTGTAATCTGTCTGCACGGCTTCACAGAGGGTGACGTCTTCACAAAGACACCCTGCTATCATTACTTCCACAGTTTGGCTTGTTGCACAATATTAGAGTCCACTACTAGAAGCACCGCACACCATTTATTTATTTATTTATTTATTTCTTGTTTATCCTGGGAAATCCATTCAGTAAGAAAAACTCACTGATCTCCCATGGATCCCAGCTAATAACAAATTACAGAACAAACTACCATTCTCTGATCTAGAAGCTGAACAGGCTTCGATGAGAACCCACATAGATGCAGATGTAAATGTAGACGTGGCTAGTACCAGATGGTACTCGTGTCTACTGCGCCATACTCGCAGTCGCTAGTATGCATCTCAGTAATAATTAAGAGTGACACTCCAGGAAAAGGTGGTCCATCAGCAGATAGTGCTTTTCTTCACTCTGTTTTGTTTGCAAACAAGTAGTATATAAAAACGAGCATCAAGCACCGTACCCGAAACCCAAAAAGTAATTATAACCCATTTAAAAAAAAGCCATTAGCATGATATTTGTACTTGGCTTTGATTGCAATTTCACATCGCCCATAAACAAGCCCTGAGTGTTGTCAATAAGATCCAATTAAATCCTAATATACATGTAGTTGCATTACTGTGAGTGCTGCCAATCACTCATGTCTCATGACTTCATTATTATTATTATTATTATTATTATTATTATTATTATTATTATTATTATTATTATTATTATTATTATTATTATTATTATTATTTATTCGCCATAACAGTACAAAACAAAATACATTGACAACATTATACCCCAAGATGGGCAAGGGACAACAAAAGCAAATACATACTATGATCCGTAGATCTGTTGCCCCACATCTGGGGTACACAATAAAATTAATATAGATTTAACATAATATAGTACACAAAGCAATAATAAAAGCAGAAAATTAAAGACCAATAGAAAATGATAAATATATATTAAGAATAAAAATAAATTAAATTAAATTAAAAATAAATAAATAAGTAAAAATAACAGATGGGGTAAGGATAAACAATAATGGGAAATAAATAAATAAATAAAACCTAAACTCGTAGATAAATTAAAACGACTTAAAATATTGCACAAGTGATTGGGCTATAAAGCTACTATTCAGTAGATTCATGATATTGACAGACAGAAAATCTAAGTGATTTGAGAAAGCTGTGGAAGGGCAAGAGCAGTAGTGAATTACAAATGTTTTCTGGCAAACTATACCAAAGTCTGGGAAAAAGATGAGGAGCAGATAAGTGCAGAGCATCGGTTCTAGCATACAGGTGTTTGAAGGTGAGAACATTAGGATATCTATGGTTGACAGAAATGATGTCTGCCACATCACAGTGAATAAGGTTAAACTTACACTTAATGATAAAATACAAAACAGAAAAATTACGACGAATTGACAGAGACAACCAGTTGAGGGACTTAAGTCTATCGGGGTAGGACATCTCACCCATCCTCTGCCCAAGAATAAACCGAGTAGCACGTTTTTGTACCCGTTCGAGGGCCTGAGTCTGGAGAGATGTATGAGGAAGCCAAGCTGGCATTCCATATTCTAAAATTGGGAGAACTAGGGATTTATAAAGACAGAACTTAGCTGAAACAGAAGAATTGAAAGCAATGGTCTTAATGAGGCCCAATGTTCTATTGGCACTTGAAACAACATTTTTAACATGGTTATTCCAAGAGAGCTGAGCATTCAGAGTGACTCCAAGGTATTTGACAGAGGATGTGGGTTGCACAGGAAAACCTGAAAGAGTGTAAACAGGGGGGTCGAGAGAGTGTTTACGGAAAATATGCATGATTTTGGACTTTGTAGGGTTGAACGTCATACCATTAACAGGCACAGTGGTTAAAATCAGGTCAAGTCAATATTTATGAATCTGCGATCTGCGACAACTAGAAATCTGCGATCTTCAAATAAATCCCTTCTGACTCCCCAAATTATCAAAACCAAGTTGTACGGTTCCCGCTCTTTCCAATATGCAGCAGTTCAGTTATGGAACAGTCTTCCAGAGGCTGAGACATCAGAACAATTCAAAACCCGGGTGAAAACAAATCTGTTTACTTTGTACAATTGTTGACTTCCCTGCACAGCGCATAGGGACTTCACTGTGATGCGCTATATAAGAATGGTATATTATTATTTTTTTTATATTTGGTAGTTTTTTGTCAATTGTGCAAAATCTTTTAAACAATTTTTCTGTAAACCCTTCCCTTTTAAATGTTTTTATAATGTGTATTCTTGTTGTGTATCTTTTAAATTCAATAATAATAATAATAATAATAATAATAGTTATTATTATTATTAGATGCTACTCTTCTCAATTGTTTTGTTTTCAAACTTTTCAATCAATCACCAAACCCGACTACCACTAAAATATTCAACGTTGTGCACAAATAAATTGAAATATAATGTACTCTCAGGCACTTTAAAAACATTATAAATACAGTTTAAACAAATCATAAACTACAAGAAAAAAAACAATTTCATACAATTTATAATGTTATTGCAGTATAAAAAAAACCCACTAAAACATGTGTCTACATGTTGTGAATGCATACTACAAAAAACACAGAGAGTTTTTAAATAATATTTGAATTGGTTTCAATGGTACGTGTATATCAAATGTAATGGAAAGAATGAAGACTGAAAATGTTCAAGTTAAAAAAAAAAAAAAAAGTTTAAAAAAAATGTCTACAGGCAACAAGTTCCAGGCACTCTCCAAGATGAGAATCCAATCACACTTCAATAAGGTTTATACCGATTCAGAAACGCAATGCATTGTGGGAAGGAATATGGGGCGGTTTCAATGCAGTTTCTACGACTCGCGCACGCAACGCCTATACCTTTGTGTGGGTTCAACAGCGCCCTCTCTTGATATTTTGCTATTCGCGATAAACCTTATGTTCACATTTTATTCTTGGGGATCGTAAGACATATTTGAGAAACTACTTGTGTGCTACCGAAGTACTCCTGTAGCATGCACTGCATTTGGTTTCCTCCAAATTGCCTGTAAAAAGTGGCTGTATAACAAGGCTCACATGATTGATAACTTGTTTGTGTTTTATTTGTTGTTTTGTTTTCATCGAATCAGTGACAAATTACATAACACTTTACAAAATAAACAATTGTAATAAATATAAAAGGAGAAGAAATCTAACAAACCCGAAAAAAGGGAAAACAAAATTTTACAAAATAAAAATTGCATTAATAACTTACCATTTCCTCTGCATTTGAGTGGTCCCAGCGTGTACTTCGCTGACGCTCCGCTGTTGTCCACATCACCAAACCGTAGCTGCTTCACAGGGAGGAACTCTTTGTGTCGCAGTAGACCCTCGTCTACTTTGTTCGGGGCGTTGTCTGCGTCGCAGTTACACCACTTCTTCTGGTCGTAGCAGGTTTCAAACAGTCCACATTCACACTAGAAGTATAAAGAGTGTTTGTCAGTTAAGACGGCTGTTGAGAAAAACTAAGACATACACTGTTTATGTCATGCACTTAGATTTGAAAACAGAAAAGACATTTGGGTTTTAGAAATAGTATTTCACATCAAGCTGATATTCTGAACTTCCAGACAAACATTGAAGGGAAGCGTCCTGCAAAGATGGCCAGCATATACATTACAATGGCGGACTTCTTGGACCCTAGGTGGCAGCAGACTTACCAGGTAAATCCACTGTTCTCCGAAATTTACCTGGCAAGTCTGCTACCACCATTGTTCAGACCCAACGTGTAAAACTTGCTGTACACAATTTGTCACTGTCACCACACTTAGTTTTAGAAACTTGTCGACAGTCCCTCCACTGTCATTTGAATGCTGAAAGGGAAAATGGTTTTCAAAATTTGTTTGAAGAGAGGATGTTGCATCTGTACCTTTCCTGTACCGGGAGCAGCCCCGCCCCAGTAGGCCATCTTCTGGTTATTGTGGCTCACCCACCATCCATAAGGGTCGCCATCTGCAGATAGAAGAAACAAGATAATTAGAAGAGGGATAGGTTTTGTGGGTGTACATACAAAGTCTATGGGAAAATGTTAAGTGCAGGGACAAAGGGAAGTACAGAAGAGCGTTCCACAGGGTACTTTTTTGACAATTACTGTGCACAATGTGCAGTGCATCGACACATGCCTATCCCGTCCGCCATTTTGTGAGTAAAAATGTACACAACGGAATTTACTCCCATGAGTTGAAAGGGTAGACGGGGATCGTGCAGAGGTGAGATCCAGGTTGTGCATGGGTTCAGTACTGACGAATACAGGCATATGTCCACAGTGTGGGTAATCAATCAATGAATTATACATTTCAATCGCTGGGCATATTGACTTTTATTGCCATACAGAAACAGGAAAGTAAGCATGGCATGCATTTCCATTTGTATTCACTCCGCACAACACAAGAAGCTTCACAGACAACAGACACCAAACTAAGGTTTTGTTGTCCAATTTTCAAGTGTGACGCCAACCTAAAAAGGGCAAAGTTTCGCCAAAATGTAAAGGAATTCAATTGCATAGTGATAAATGTAAGCCATAGCAGGTACACAAAATTTACTTACTCGGTGAGTTGAGTAGTTTAGCCCTGTTGCATTCATACTTAATATGCTGTTCACAATACTCCGCCATATGGATGATGGCATTGATCTGATCAAGGGATGCTTCATAAGCGATATCTTTCGAGTAAGAGCCCGGAGCAACGCTACCTGGAGGGACGTCTCCCCTGTCTTCTGAGTCATGGTGGATGAGGGTGAAGATCTCATCATCTGAAAGTGATTGTTTTATGGAAATAAGTTAATCCCCCAAATTACTGACGACTTTCTACTTTACCCCCTTTCAGCCAGCCCCAAGCTCTTTTGACATAAACAACTGCTACAGGTTACATTCTTTGACCACTCAAACGTGAAGCACACATTCTCACACAACAGGGAGCTTGTGTTTCAAAGTTCAATTTTACAAACTCTATTATTGTCTTGAAGATTTCAAATGCATTTAGGCTGGTAACCCCTTTCTTCTAGGCATATTTTGTTGTCCATGCTAAGCAAATTTTGGTGCTACACAAGGCTATAGACTTTTCTTTTGTTGATAAACAAACCGCCTTGGTTGGCATGGTCGGCCGAATGTTAGTAAAACACTAAATCTTAAAAACAGATGTTTTAACCAAATTCAGCATTTTCTGCAAACTTTCAATTAAATAAAATACCTCTCATAATTATTTGTTTTGTTTTTAACAAAATCAACAAATTTGGTTACATTGTTACAAAAAATAGCGATCTTTTCTTAATTTGCACTTACGGCTTTCCATAGTTTTCCAATCTGGGTTGGCAAAAACTCGGGCTGTGACGTTGCAAAAGAAAGGTCTATTCTGAAATTGGGCCCAGGTCTAAAGTTATCCGGTAAAGAGAAAGGGGGAAACTGAAATTCCTATTTCAGAGTTGCAATGTTACTCACCTTGTTTTTCACAATCTACCATGACTGGAGGAATCGGTCCACTACCGTCTGGGTCTATGCTCATTGTTCCTTCGTACTGGCAGAAGCTTCCATGCTGAGCTGTGGGTTTATATAATAACAATCAATAGTGAGACAATCAATAGTAAGACAACATTATACAGTCTTAAATACTTCACTTCGGTGCGTTAACCAACACAAGACAAGGGACAACGGCTTCACAACGAAGCATCATGGTTAAGTGTCTTGCTAAACAGGTGTCACGACTCTCCAACCCACACTCTGCTGATCAGAAACACTATAGAGTTTGAATCCGGTGCTCTTAACGGCTAGGCCATGACACGCCACAGTTGCCTGTAAAAGCTGCCTCATAAGACAGGGCCCTAATTCATCCTTTAAAGGCAGTGGACACTATTGGTAATTGTCAAAGACTAGCCTTCACAGTTAGTGTATCTCAACACATGCATAAAATAACAAACCTGTGAAAATTTGAGCTCAATCGGTCATCGAACTTGCGAGATAATAATGAAAGGAAAAAACACCCTTGTCACACGAAGTTGTGTGCGTTTAGATGGTTGATTTCAAGACCTCAAGTTCTAAATCTGAGGTCTTGAAATCAAATTCATGGAAAGTTACTTCTTCCTCGAAAAGTATGGCACTTCAGAGGGAGCCGTTTCTCACAATGTTTTAGACCCCCATTACTCGCCACCAAGAAAGGTTCTATGCTAATAATTATTTTGAGTGATTACCAATAGTGTCCACTGCCTTTAAAATTTGACATTTACTACTTACAGACTGAGCATGTGGTGCCTGTATAGCCAGTCCCGATACATTTACACGTAAACGTATCCCAGTCAGTCTCACATGTACCACCGTTAGCACAAGGGTTGGGTGAGCACCTTTAATCAAAGACAAAATTTCAAATAAAATTTAAAAAAATATATATAGTAATAACAAACTAGTTTTTATAGAGCTTTGCCTATGGCAGGCCTGGGATTTGATGGGGCATAAATTCCAAGACCAGGGCAACAGAGGCCAATGCCTCCATGGCCTTCTTGTCATTCCATGCCTGCTACGGGTATCTCAAAGCGCTTATCATTATTTATTTCCAGACAGTTTTGAAGTTTTGAATGATGAGACCCATTTATGTAACACCTTGACAAGGTGTTGCGACACATTCAGCAGCCACTGCCTAAATCATCGGGGCAAACCTATTATCTTAGCGATATGTAAAAATGGATCGTTTACGTTGATTACACAACACACAGGACCAATGGCTTTAAGTCCCATCCGAAGGATGAATCCATAATGGTCAATGCTCAAGGACACAAGTGTCATGACTGGGACTTGAACCCACACTCTGCCGAGCAGAAAGACCAAATCTTGAGTAAATGCGGTTGACCGCTCAGCAAAAAACTCGCCATCACAGCCAATTTATCATTCTCAATAATGCTATAAAGAAAAATGAAAAAGAATTAAATATTTGTTTAATAACCAACCTACTACAAACTCACCAGTCTACCAGACTACACGTGTCAATATCCACCCCTTCGTTGATTGCGCCGGATGGCATGGTGCCTGTCAGGACAGACATAAAGTCAACCTTGGTGTTGCCCAGGTACACGTCTTTCATGCAACCACGGAAACCTGGCATGTCTCCCGTCTGTGAGCTGTCACCTTGGTGGATTGAGAAAAAAAGAAACAAGTTGGTAAAAAAATGTGAACAAAATGGGGATTTCAAACCCAAATACTTTGACAAAATGGGCAAACATTTTTGTACACAAACTTATACCTGAATTATAAGCAAAATCATCAAAATCTAAAGCGAAAGTTTTGGCTGAAAACTGTGTCTACTTGCTGAGAAAACAGGGGGGGGGGAGGTATCACTAAATTTAAATTTTCACAAGAATGTAAGTTAAGTGATAAGCTTGTTTAAAAAAAAAACATAAATTACGAGTCCATAAATGTGCTGAGATTTTCTTATATGATATTTGGTCCTTTAAAAATAAGTAGGAATATTTTATCGAGTACACAAGGACTAACCTGCATGTACACATGGTGTAGGCTTTAAAATACTTCTCAGGCCTTACTAAAAAAAACAATTTTTTCAGATTTATCTAAGGGCAAAACAAAATCAGAAAACAGACTGAAGTGGGAACAATATCATGACAGGTCACTAGACAGATTCAGCGTATATAACACTTACTGGCTCCGCCTATGAAGTAGTCTTCACCGGTGCGCAGGGAGAAGTCTCGTTGAATGATTCCCGTTTCTCCGTCCACAGTCCACTTGAAGATGTTGTTGGTCATCTCTAGCCGGATGCTGTGCCACTTCCCATCATTCAGATCAGAACCCTCTGGAAATATTTTAAAAAAAGTAAATTGAAAGAGGTGGTACTTCAAATTTGAAAATGCTAAGAAAAGCAGGGGGTCGATTCCACAAAGCACTAAAATGAGTTGAGTTGTCAGTAATACAACAGTGATTTGTACTGTGACCTAAACTTTGCATAGCATTTAAGATTGATTTGCAGTTAAGGTCAACTCTTAGCTCTTTGTCAAATCGACCCCCTGCTAATCCTTTGAGATGTTGCATGCCTTTGAACAGCCTAGAGCCAAAGATCATAGAGTTGCCTCAGAAGAACATTTTGCATGTTCAATTAAGCAAAAAAGGAGCAGTCACAAATGGTATGTAGAAAAATTATGTTTGAATGGTAACCATATGCTGGTAAGCATAATTCTGTCATGCTTAGCAACTTTTTGTGTACAAGCAAAAATGGTATTTTGGCTCTACAAGCAGCTCTACAAGCAGCTCATGAATTGATCTCCTGTATAATGCCTTCTTAATAAAACACCTACCTCCTGGTAGTGATGTTGCCGGGTTTGACCCGGTCTTCATGACGACAAACGGCGTTCCGTCAATTAGTCCAACGTTGATGTAGCCTCCACTGACAGACTCTTGTGGGTTGCTGATGAACAGACCGTCCGCACCAAAAGTACGGAACTTCAAGGAGATGCTGTTGGGAAAGGTGATAAAATATTAGGATCCAACTAATGCTTAGTTATTCTAAGGCAAACTGGGGTCGGAAGACTTTGAACATTCTGGTTAGACTGAAGGACTTGCAATCACAAGGTTGTGGGTTTCGAATCCTACCAAGCTAACCGCTGATTTCACAATGACTAGAATAAGTATTATCATTTACTTACTAGAGCACAATTTCTAGATCTGTGCAATTCATAATCATAGACGTTTTAAACCAATGTTTGTATGAGAGAGATTGGCTGTTGCCAGCTTGGTGTTTATATCCCCTTGGTATTGTGGAAGTTTGCCGAGTTCCCTGGACGGGAAAGATCGTCGTAACAAAACAAAACAAACAGGTAGACTCACGTGTAGTTTTGGATACTATTAGGGCCCCTCCACTTTAAGTACGAGCTCTTAGTGGGGAATGTAGCTGGTACAGTCGTGTCCCCGCTGCAGGAGTATACCAGATTTCCCTCCACGCTGATTGTGGTCATCGTCTTGTCCGTCGTGCTCATGATAAAGTTGAGGGCAGTGCCTAGGCTCGACGGGAGCACGCTGTTACTGAGAAGGGCATGCTGCATACAGCCCCTGAAGTACTGTCTGACAACGAGACCCTTGTGCTGCATGGGAGCTCCGCCGATGGTCACCTAGTCAAGGGAAATGCAAATGTTGAGAGGGTTAGAGTAAGGTAAAAAAAAATGCAAACGCTTCCAAAAGGTTAAAAGAATTAAAATGTACTAAAAACTGTGCAGCATATTCATTCGAGGAATAAGTCATCAGTGTACTCTTCCATCTTCAAGAAAACCAACAAACTCACTCATGTTTGACCCGTTTTTGTTTCCCTACCATTTTGTCCAGGTCTAGTCGAGAGAACAGCCCGTTGGTTCTGGTTGCTACGGCCACCCCATCAACAATAAGTTCCACAGTCTGCCTTTGGCGTTTGTACTCGATGAGATGCCACTGGTTGTCATCCAGAAGACTTCCGCCTTCTAACTCTGTCATGCCAGAATCCGGCATATTGGGACTGTCACCTTGAAAAACAAATCACAGGAGATTCCTTTTAAAGGGAAGGTACACGTTTGGTAATTACTCAAAAGAAGTATTAACTTCAAAACTGACTTGTTAACAAGCATTAGAGAGCTGTTGATAGTATAAAACATTGTGGGAAACAACTCCCTCTGAAGTAATGTAGTTTTTGAGAAAGAGGTAATTTCTCACTAAAATAATAATAGACTTCTAGCTAGAAGTCTGAGAAGACTGGTCTTTGACAATTACCAAACGTGTACCTTCCCTTAAGGTTATCATAACAACTAAAATTTATAAGGCGCTATTCCATCACGATCATGGCGCACTTGAAAGCAATTAATGTGAAAAAAGGTGAGTCTTAAGAACTTTACAAAATGAAGGTAAAGTAAGAGATTCCCTAATGGCGGTAGGAAGATTGCTCTGAATCATTGGCCCAGCTACACTGAAGGTTTTTTGACCTAGAACTTTGTTTGCACGGGTGTGTTGTCAAGTGTGGACCAAAGAAAGCAAGGTGGAGTGTAATGTGAGTGCAAGGTTGGGTAATCGTTTGGTGTCTGTCAACATAATGTTGATGAGTGTAAAGGCAAAATTATCAAGAAAGGTACAATTAAATCCATTTGTGAAAGTTTCACTCGTATAATTCAGTGTGTACTTGTTAAGTTAACAGTAAAAAAAAAAAAAACTGTCACAGTATTGTCACAAGAACATTGAATCCATTAACATTTAGCGAGGTGACAACCGGCACAAACCAGCATTCGCGACTGGACACCAACCCTCAGAAATCCGACAAACAATTTATACCTCTCCCTTTTCCAAACCTCTTCCCCCTCCTTCCCTCCCACCTCACCCTGCCCCTATTGTGTGCAATATTGCTTGATTGACTTTTTCGTAATCTCATTGCCTTTTGATGTGGATCAGGTGTTGTTATGATTTTTATGGCAGACCATGTGCAAACTGTGGCCGCGGGTGGCATCGATACAAGGTCATGAAGGTGTCTATAGAAAGAAGTCACACGTCTACTTGAACCTCTTGTTCTACAAGATATTGACATTCAATGTTTGCTTTCGTTTGGTAGTTTTGAGATGTTTTTTTTTTTTTTAAGGGAAAAAACATCTCAGGGCAATGTCACACGAGGCAATTTATAGGCAGCCAAGGGTCCATTTCACAAAGAGTTAGGACTAGTCCTTACTTAGGACTAGTCTAAGAAGATAATATTAAAAGCTTAAGGCTAGTCCTATGTAAGTAAGAACGAGTACAGTTGTAACTTGCCTAACTCGATATAAGACTAGTCCAAACTTTTTGTGAAATCCACCCCAGTTCCAGGCAATCTTGCCAATAGAAAACACTCTTACTTTCATCTTGATATGAGAAAGCAGGGAATAAGCAACAAAAAACAAGTTGGAAAATAGCTCCTGTTTCACCTAAGTGTTCCTTTTGCATGCAGTGCCGTTGGCTGCCTCCAAGTTACCTGTAAAAATTGTCCTGTGTGACAGGGCCTTCACTCCTGGACAAAAGTCTCTTGACAGGGTTTCAATTCAACCCCCTTTGTAAATTCTTGTTAATTTTGTTATGAGATCACTGAAACTGTGGCGCGGACAAAAGACTTTCGTTTTATACAATTTGTAACTCTGCAAGGTTGGAATACAATCTAGTTCAGGTTTGTGGAAACACCTTGTAAAACTCTCTCTGCATAAGAAATTTAATTTGTGGTGCTGCGCTGCATATTGTGCTTAATTTCATTTCCTATCTAAAAATGGCATTGGTACATCACAAAACAGTACGAATAATTTCAATTGCAATTTTAAATCAAATTTTAAGGGACAGAAAACAAGGATTACACTGCTCAAAGAAAAAGTATGACAAAAATAAACACACAAAATCACATAACTGAAGATCATTTTTTCAAAACTTATACAAAGAAATTAAAGAATGAGGCATGATATATTTTGACTTTAGAAAGGTAGGACAATTTTACAAGGGCTGACCTCCATGTTACACATGGTGTACATTTACGTTGATTTTAATAGACTATTTTGGCTATTTAATCACAATTTTTATACTTTTTTTCCAACGGAAAAACGAATGGAAATCAGATTTAGATAGGAAGAATATTTAATGCATGAAGAATGCATGTGTAATGTGGATGTTTTGGTTTTTGGGTTTTTTTTTTTCCTTTTCAAAATTGTGGTTTTTTTTTTAATATATTTAAATGAACAAATGAAAAAGAACAAGACAAAATAACCAGCTAGTTAAGATTGTCATAATTCCTGACCTGACATAACTATAAAGTAATTTGTTTAAGCCAGAAAAGGTGATTCAAAACAACTTTTGTTGGAGACCTTTGATCTGGTTCAATTTGATCTGTTCTTAATTTTTAATAATTGTATATTATTATATTATGAAGCTATACCTTCAAATTTGGGGTGGGTAGGTCAAAACAATTTTGAAATTTGTTAACATTGAATGTTCGGAACAACCCCTAAGTACACCATCTGTAAATGTTTGTAAGGTAAAAGCACATTAATAACAGAATATTAAAACATGTACTTATTTGCTTAAAACCTTTTAATCATTTCAAAGAGAAAATAAAGTCTGTGTGGAGCCAACAGCTTATCTCAGCTGAAGGTCACACAATACGTAAGGTATTATGCTAATTTTATTCCTTTATAAATAATACTCATTTAAGTTACATAGGACCTTAAGAACGCTGCCAACACCAAAACAAGCTATACATGTGCTGGAATACATTAACACAGGTATATTGAAAAAAATGAACATTAATTTCAACTTTCTTTTTATTTAAATGAGAAAATCAAATTAGCTGATTTGCAAACTGCTTACCAACCAAAAGGTAGGAGCCCAGCAGAGTCTTTCTCAAAGTCTTTCTTGAGAAAAAGAAAACTAGTCTAAAATCTTTTTACTACAGTTGACCTTATAGAAACAATGAACAAAATACAATGCAGGGAACAGTTCCGGCAGGCAATTTTGCACAGCAAAATATTTAGACTCAACTTGATTTGTGCACACTGAATGCTAATATTGAGAAGCAAATGGTGATTTTTTAGTAGCAACTGATTTTTATTTTGTAGCATTTTGCTCTGCTATACAAAGAAATCATTCACTGCACTGGCACTGGCATTGAATGTTTCATGCTTAGTTGACGTGCTGACAACAAAGTTGTCATTTCTACTAGAACATTTTAAAGGGCACCAAGGCAATGACCAAGGGGCATAGAGGTAATTGCTCTATGATGAACAGTCCTGCTGGTACAGTAAAAGGTCACTCTGTTGGTTCACAGCGTGACCCACCATCATGTACACGACATGGTATGTCAGGACTTTATTAACAAATATTCAGAGTAGAACCAATGCTGTATTTATGACAACTGTACAATGCCTCTTCACATCTCGCCATGGAGCTCTTCCACTTTCGGATTAAAGACACTTGACACTATTGGTAAATTTCAAAGACCAGTCTTCTCACTTGGTGTATCTCAACATATGCACAAAATAACAAACCTTTGAAAACTTGAACTCAATTGGTCATTGAAGTTGCGAGATAATAATGAAAGATAAAAACACCCTTGTCACACAAAGTTGTGTGCTTTCAGATGTTTGATTTCGGGACCTCAAAATCTAATTCTGAGGTCTTGAAATCAAATTCAAATATTTTAGTGATAAATTACTTCTTTCTCGAAAACTATGTTACTTCAGAGGGAGCCGTTTCTCACAATGTTTTATACTATCAACAGCTCTCCACTACTCGTGACCAACTAAGTTTTTATGCTGCCAATTATTTTTTAGTAATGACCAATAGTGTCCAGTGCCTTTAAGCACTCAATGATGACCTAGATATGAGGGATCATTTCTAAGGCAGAAACACTTCAGAAGCAACTAACCTCATCAAATTAATATTATATGGCTGAATACATAATTTGATGGTGGGTTTTTACTTATGTAGCACAAGTATTCCTCCTTTAACTGTAATTTTTGTGAAATATCTCAGCTCTCACCGTTAGTTTTCTTTGCATATGTGCATATATACTTGTGTGTTATGCGCAGAGCAGTCACAAGACGTTCATGCGCCTAGTTGGTAAGACACTGCTCTAGAATTGCAAAGGTTGTGGGTTCGATTCCCACCCGAGTAATATGCCCGTGAGGTTTTTTTTGCCTAGCGCTCGGGAAATGACTGAGTATACAGTGCTAACACACTTCGGTGTTTATAGGTAAAACTATAAAATTAAAATAAAAAACTTTATCCCCGATGTAAATTTTCAATCCGCCTCCGATCTGGGTAGCATGCTCTAGCCGGATTGAAATCGACTGTGAATGTTTCTTATCTCTGATCCGTGTCAAAATGAAGCGGGCTGAACCAGGTAGGTTTCAACAAAGGTAGTGCGAAAAGGCCTCTATTCAGATCCAAAGAGACAAGACACCAAGTACACCCTACTCAGCATCAAGGATAAGACTAACTGAGATCCAAAGAGACAAGACACCAAGTACACCCTACTCAGCATCAAGGTTAAGACTAACTCGAATCCAAAGAGACAAGACGCCAAGTGCATGTACAACCTACTCAGCATCAAGGTTTCTGGCACTAACCTCCTGCGGGGACGGTTAACCAACCCGGCATGAACAAACCGTGAAATGCAATTTTGTCACTTAACTGCCACAAGCTCCGGTGACCATGAAGGGATATCAGGCAGGCAGGGGGAAAAAATGCTGTTATTATTTTTTTTTTTTTTTTTTCATTTCATCACATCCCAGGATATCATGTGTGGGTTGTTAGGAGTGAGGAATGGTTAAATTGTTGGTTCATAATTGATGATGAGACAGCAGAGCTTTAAAGAGGGATTTGTGAAGTTTGTTTGTTTGGGGGTTTAATCAAAGTACCGAGTATACAGTGCTAACACACATCGGTGTATGGGTAAAAAAAAAATAATAATTATATTCCTTATCCCAGATGCAAATTTAACATCTAAGATATATCGTTGAGGTACCCACTGCCAAACAATAGCATTCGAGATGCCTCTGGCCACCGGGCAGTCTCGGTAGTCTAGTTGGTAAGACACTGCTCTAGAATTGCAAGGGTCGTGGGTTCGAATCCCATCCGAGTAATATGCCTGTGATATTTTTTCACAGGACTCAGGAAAGTACTGAGTATACAGTGCTAACATATTACATCGGTGTATGGGTAAAAAATTATCCCGATGCAAATTTAAGATCTATTGTGGGTTTTTTCTTTCTGGTTTTTTTTTTTTTCTCCCTGAAATCTCTCTTATTTGTCAGCAAATAGTGGAACGTCAGGTGGTGGCACATCAGTTATTCATGAGCCCTAATTGGAACCATACACTGGACAATTACTTAGCACTGAAGGAAGCTATTAGTAAAATGCAAGCTGTATGGTCTCATTTACCACTGGTATTTTTAAAGCATTTATTTTGCATTGGCATATTTTTGATAATACTTTCTTTTCTTAATCCCTAATGTATATTTCTAGCACTGCTACATGTAAGTTTTAGGGTTTCTTTTTGCTATTTAATGCTGCTGATAAACTTTGCTTCTCTTACAAGATCTTGTGGGATGATTTGTAGTAGGAGCCGTACTCGTGTTGTTGTTTTTTACATTGTGGGATTAACCTAGAATGTTTTTTACCGGAAATATTAAAGGAGGTTTTTTTCTCTCTTTAAAGGACAATTTTGAATGCTTTCACCAGTAAACCTTCATTTTAGCATGCCCCAAGTTTTGACCACTCCTGGGAGAACCCCCGACACGTACTTTACCTTGACTATAACTTGTGTGTCAACTGAAAACGTAATATTAAGAATATTTTGGAGCATTTGTCCCCGATATCTTACACAGATGTTGTTTACAGTTCCCACTAGTCATAAATTCCTCAGACTGTGATGAGAGCTCCAATGAACCATATTTTTTCATTTCAATACTTTCTCCATACTACTACCGGGTATATATTTTTTCCGCAGCAAGACATTTCCAATATAATGACAGCTTGTCCCCTCCCCCGTCGAAACATGAATCTGCACGCATCATTACATTCAGCAACTGTCTGGAACATTTTTTGCCAATGTTATTGCCTCACACTCGGACTTTGACTTTCATTTCAAGGAGCATACAGGCAGGGCTCTAATATAACGTGAGATCAGGATTTCTGCTTGTTCTCATCCTTTTACTGTGGCTGTGCCAAGATGTAGAACAAAGAGCTACTCCAGTAGCTTTTTCCCTCGTACTGCATCTCTTTGGAACTCCTTGCCTGGTGCATGTTTCTCTCCATCCTATGATCTGCCATCTTTTAAGAGGAATATAAATTCCACCTTCAGCTCCACCGAGTTTCTGCATTTCTATGTTTTCTTCCTTGTAGCCCTTTACCTAGAGTGGCTTTTAGCCTTGTTTTGGGGGAACTTGCATGACTTTTTTTTTTTTTTTTTTTTTTTTTTTTTTTTTTAAATAACACCTGACTGCAGGCCTGAGGCGAGTAGTTCTGGCATTGGGCCAGTGAAGAATGCATGGACAAGTCCAACAGTCTTATGTTTTTCACTTGAATTTTAACAATGGCTCATTGTGTTATATTTAGAGCAGAAGAAAATGATGTTAAAGACCTGCTTGAACGAAAATGTCAAGTCGTAAACTTTGCTAGGGAAATCGAGTCATATGACTATAAAAAGATTTCAATTGTGTAAAAAAGCAATCATTTTGAATGCCCTTATCCAGTTCTTTTCTGAGAGATTTGCAAAAAGCCCTGTTACGTAATCACTCTCAAAACGTCATCTCTGGGAGCTCCAATTTGTAAAGCCGCTTTGTTGCAGCGTGGAGTCATAACAAAGCAAGCTCCCAGAGATGACGTCAGCGGCATTGCCCTTTGACGCGCGCTCTCAACGGCAAAAGTGTTTTTAGTTTTTCAAAACCTTTAGGTTGGGGCCTGATTTTTTAATCGATAATTACGAGAAATTCAGAGGTGTACACATATCAAAATTACATTAAAATTGTGAACAGGTGCATTATAAACAAGTTAAAATACCATTTCCAATGAAAACATTCCGCTCAGGTAGCTGTTTAAAATGTTGACTTTGAGTCTGATAAGTACCTTACAACTCCGTTTAGTAATTAAGTACATCTAACACTCATAAAGACAAATAAGGTCTTTGTCCTCTTACACTTCTTAGTGCTTGTTCAAACTAATTAGTTCAAATAAAAACAATTATGCAAGTTAGATACTTAGTGGATGAAGGGGACTTCTTGTTATTAACTTCACTGCCGTGAAAAGAGTTCCTAACTGTTCTCATTGTGCGCTTTTTGATTTTGGTACATTTTATGTACCGTTTAATTCTCATATTTGTTCTTTTTTTCCCACAAGAGTATGGAATAATTGTATTATTGAATTGAATTAAATTGAATCGTCCGGAGACTGAATAATCTTTGAGATGGTGGTCTCTTTATAGGGATTCAGAGGTTTTAGTGTAAAACCAGCACTGCTCGGATTGGTTCTTACGAAAGGAGAATTGTGGTTAGTGGGCTCAGAGGTATTGAGTAGGCTGCCCATTCTGTGCGAGTGCCCTGTGTACTGGAGGCCTGGAGCATGTCAGTTAAAGGAACACGTTGCCTTGGATCGGATGAGTTGGTCTATTTGGTCTATAAAAAGCGTCTATAACCGTTGCGTGGTTTTCATTTTACTTTGCAAACTAAGACAGTCGGCCATTTATGGGAGTATGTGAGTCAAAAATTTGACTCCCATAAATGGCTGACCGTGTTAGTCGACGAGGTAAAAGGAAAACCATGCACTTGTGAGGCGTGTTTAGGTGGATCATTATATTTTACTTTTACAACATCTTTCCAACCATATGCATTTTATAACAAACGGTTACAAATGCTTTTCAAAGCCCAACTCGACCGATCCAAGGCAACGTGTTCCTTTAATCATTTCACCTGCCACCTAGAAACCTACAACCTTGATCACTGGCAAAACAAAATGTTTTAAAACAAAAAGGAACAAGAAAAAAATAACTCCTGTGTACTAACCGAGATTAATGCTCACTAGGATCTTGCCTCCCTTCATCTGGATGAAGAGGTAGTCCGACTGTTTACTGACCCCCGCCAGCAGGACTCCGTCCGGTTGTGTCGTCCTGATGCGCGCTTGGAACAACCCGTCGTAGGATTGGATGTGATTATCCGGGTTACTGACGTCGTATTTGATGTAGGTATTCCCATCGAAGGAGGCGGTATCTGTAAAAATAGAACAATTGACACTAGAAGTGAAAGCATAAAGCCTGGTTTATACATCCTGTGAATGCGAAGCGTCATTTGACGTGAATTTGATAACTCTGTATTTGCGAATATTCGTTGCGAATATGTGCGTCAACATTGAGAAAGGAAGTATGAACTTTTCAAGTTCATTGACACCTGAAAGTAAAAACAAAACTAATATTAAAATTATTTGATGCTTGAATTGCAATAATGAGGATATCAATTGCTGTATAAAGACATTTTCTGTTTTGTTTTGGGGGTTTTTAAGACAAAAATGGGGATTTTACCATTTTGCCCACTTCATTTCAAAACCGTTTCAGGAAATGTCACTTTCGGTAAGGTCCAATAGTTAGAGGTATTATACAGGATTGGTAGAGCTGACAATGTTTATGTAACGTACAATGTTTTTTTTTTTGTGTGATAATAAAGAATAACAATTTTGGTTTGACCCTTACACCAATGTGTGTAAGCGCTGTATACTCAGCACTTTCCAGAGTTCTGTGAAATAAATCACAGGCATTTAAAGGCAGTGGTCACTATTGGTAATTGTCAAAGACTAGCCTTCACAGTTGGTGTATCTCAACATAAGCATGAAATAACAAACCTGTGAAAATTTGAGCTCAATCGGTCATCAAACTTGCGAGATAATAATGAAAGAAACAAACACCCATGTCACACGAAGTTGTGTGCATTTAGATGGTTGATTTCGAGACCTCAAGTTCTAAATCTGAGGTCTCTAAATCAAATTCGTGGAAAATTCAACTTTCTCTAAAACTATGGCACTTCAGAGGGAGCTGTTTCTCACAATGTTTTACACCATCAACCTCTCCCCATGACTCGTCACCAAGTAAGGTTTTATGCCAATAACTATTTTGAGTAATTACCAATAGTGTCCACTGCCTTTAACTCGGGTAGGATTTGAACCTTTCTTTGTTGTACGTACCCTTAAGACACCCATAAACCTCCACGCGCATTGCGGGCGCTCCGATGAACAAGGTGGGGTTGAAGCGGACGTACCGGGCTTCAATGTTCCTCGTAAACTCATTCTTCTTGGCGAGGTTGCCGTCTGTGTTGCCTTCAAACATCTATCAAACAGAAATGAAATGAAAGTTATAACGATGGATGATGAATGAATAATAATAATAATATCTGAAGACTAATTTATATCTGAAAACAATTTATGGCAAGCACACTATTAAACCATAGCACTTCACTCTTTAAGGGGCACAGCAACTTTCATTTAGCACCCTGGCACTTGTTGTGGATCCCATGGGCTATTTCGAGGCCTGATGTTATGACAACAGTTTCCATGCTATCAAATTTGTTGGGCATTTTAAAATAAGCATTGTATTTTGTAGATGATCACATTGAAATTCCAGTTAATTTCGCTTTCAAAAAGGGTTAAATTTCATCACGAGATAAATGACCACAATCGTGCCTAAAATTCATCCATTGTTTTACTCGTCTTACAAAATGTCAAGAGTTCTAGCACTTGGAAACATCAAGGAGAAACTGCCTTGATGACCTTGCCCTTTCAGAAAACAAACCACCCGGCCTGTGTTTTCTATTCATCCTGTTATAATTGGTGCTTGCATTGTTGGATATGTAATTAAATAATTAAATAATATTCTCATTATTTGGGAACTCTTGGTGGCAGCAGACTTAACAGGTAAATTTCCATTGTTTACAGAGTTCTGAGCCTGCGTGCATTACCGAGAACAACGGATTTTACCTAGTAAGTCTACTGCCACCAAGCGCCCAGAAAGTCCCCCATTCATCCCCAGTACGTTGAATGTATTGTTTCAGTCATTAAGTGGTACATTTGTATGCATTCAAACAGCAAGTTCAACGACCGAATGGACATTTCACTACCCTAAGGGCTACGTGTAGAGTCCTATTAAATATTTGTTAGACATGCGGACTGTAAACTACCTGATGGATTATATGAAAGGAACACATTTTAGTCAATTACTAATACGCTATTGATTGGGTGCATTACTCAGGTCTGATGAATACAGTGGGGGGAAAAACTCTGACAGGCATTGGTCGTAAGCCACATTTTGCAAATAAGTTCATGAATATTCATTAAGCACTTAGGGAAAATGGCTGGTACTGTGGAGTGCCTTGGCGGTACATGAAACTGAATCTTGCAGACAGATTCATGGTCAAATTTGTGAATTATGTGTAGGTACATAATGGACAGAACATGGTTCTCTCCATGCATTAACACACATTTTGCGTGCCGATACATGCACATTTCGGCTGATACACCAACATTTTAATTTTACAAAAAACATCCAAGAGAATACCATAAAGAAAGCTCAAGATTTGGGTGTATCCGCCTGATACACTAGCTTATGAGTCCTATTCATGAGTCCTAAACAGACCTGATACTTCACGGGGGCAACAGAGGCGATTGGCTTCATGACCCTGCTCATTGCCTTGGTGCCCTTCAAATACTCCAACAGAAATTTACAACTTCCTCATAGTGTACCCTTTAGCAAGGAGAAAATGCCTTGGTGCCTTTGCCCTTTCAAAAATGAAGCGTACAGGCCTGCCTTAATGAATGCAAATTACTAGTATAGTCGACAAATAAAATTAGTCCGCCCTCCTTTCAGTGTAATATTTCCATGTACCAGTAGATAACACTTAACCTTTCAGCATTTGTATTGACCTGATGCACACACACACACACTCTTGGCATTTTTCACCAGAATTCTTCCCCATAATTTATAATGTACAATGTAACAGGAGTCTATAGCATATGGTATGTGTACAACGGTGTAACTAAACACCAAAACCCCAGGGTTCAATTTCATAGAGCTGCTTAAAATACATAGAAGAAGAAAAATTAGCAATGCACTAGACAATTTTGTGCTTACAAAGAAAACAAACCCTGCAAACAGATTACCTGTCAAAATGTGCATTGTTTGTTATTAGTTTTTCCTAGTTGGAAATTTGTTTTAAAAGCAATATGTTGGTCGTGCTTTAAAGTAACTTTATAAAATTGGGACCTTAGGCCAAATTTCATACATTTGCTGTTCTTGCAGAATATTATAGGGCATGATATTTGGTCCCTGGAAAAAAGTAGGTGACATTTATTGAGTACTAGGCCTGACCTACATATGGTGATGGCTTTAATAGACTTTTAAGGCTACTTGGTCACAATTCTTCTGATTCTTCTGAAATGAGACAACATTACATTTTATGTACATTTACATGTAAGTAGGAAGATTATCATGCCTGAAGGGTAGATGTATACTTCTGCTCAGACAAATAAGCAGGGTATCCATACAAAAAAAAACTCTAAAGAGTTCCTGAGATTCCAAGAACACAGTGAGGACACAATAGAAGGGTAAGGGGTACACCATGCCAAATACCCTGCACCAAATGGGTCTTCTGTGTGACACCAAAAAAACAAAATGCTGATGTCCAAACTCTAGCAGGGAAAATATTGGCACGAGTTCTGACGTCAATGGCTCAAACAGATACAGATAATTTACCTTATCGTTCACTTGATCGTCACTATAAGTTGTCCAATCCTTGCCGTTTGTGCTTAGCATCACCCTGTATTCCTGAACGTAGTTGTCTGTGTTGTATCGACCCTGCGTGGCCACACCGGTAACCTCTGCAACGCTCCCTAGGTCGATGGTAAGATACTGCTCTAGGTCACTGGTGCCCGCTGTCCACCCTCCACCACCTGCGAGTTACACAAAGTAACACCATTGCCAATGAGCACACTATTTCTTCAATCTGTCTCTAAATCCAGATGAGACAAATGGGACGTTGATCGACCAAGCCCGACTTGTCTCAAAATTTCGACATTATTTTAAGATTTACAAACTAGTTAAGGTAATAAACAGTTCAACTGGTAAAGATAACTAATCATTGTTTAAATAATGCTAGTCTGAAAGAAATTCATACTAGAACTATTTTTGTTTGAAAAAAAAAATCCCTCTTTTGCTGCTGAATGCTCCGTAGCACCATGTAAACCCTTAGAAGGTGCAACATAATTGGGTCTCAGACATCATTACTTCAATAACTGTATCAGTTATTAATTCAAAAAATGTATTCTAAGCGCCTTGAGTACATTGTTGGTAGCATGCGCTATATTAAACTTTGATATTATTATTCCTATACTTACCATCTCTGTTGTGTAGTCTGGCATACCTTGGGCCTTCAAGAACATGAATCCATGATGTCGCTGAAATCTGACCATCAAGAATGGCTCCTGACTCCATACCTAGGGGTAGCCGGCAGTTGGCATCTAAAATAAAAAGAAGAAAACAAAATTAGGTCTGAAAATAATTGAATGGTGAACAACATGTCACTTGATACAACTGAGGAATCCTTTAACAAGGGTGCTTGCTATGTGAACAAGAAATACCGGGTTAACAGCTACTCTTTTGCGGTAAGTGTTTCTGGGTTCTTTGACGAGCACTACCAATCCGAGTGTATGTAGTATGGTGTGATTGATCAATTTTGGTCAAAGTGTCACGACCGGGACTCGAACCCAGACTCTGCTGATCAGATACACCAGAGCTTGCTTCCAGTGCTCTTAATCGCTAGCCACGACACTATAGTGTGCACGTGATAAAACCCGTAAGGACCAAGTATTCAATTATTTTTGTTAACTATGTACAGTAGTATGCACACACGTAGTACACTGTACTAGAAGAAAATCTACATTGAGAAAATACGTATACAGTGCACGGTGCTTGATTCCTAGGACCAAAGATTAATAAATTTAATTTCAAAAATTTTGGTCTAAAAAAGGGACTATGAGATTCAATAAAGAAGAAAACCGAACATCATTGGCCCCTCTACATTTCATCTTCATCTTGCCATCCCCTCAGTTGTGCCACTCTATGGTTGAACAACACTTTTTTTTTTAAACGCTGCAGTTTCAGCTTTATTTTCACATATTCATTAGAGGAGACAACACTCATGCACAATGTCACTGTGCCTGAGCATGCAAAAGCCAGCGTCAAATGTCTACCTACTGATTGCCTAATGAGAACACAAGACTGGATTTGACACTGAGACATGGAGTCATACAGACGCCAGTTTACTAGTTATTACGATTGATGAGCTGCATCTCCTCCTGTTACATTTACATGTAAATACATCACTGGGGGGATTTTCTAAACAGTATTTTTTTTTTACAAAATATTCATAGAGTAATGGTATGTTAAATGCTTACAAGATAAGAAAATGTGGGTTGAACAAAGAAATATTGAGTACAGCGGGACTTGAACCTGCAACCCTCTGGATTGACAAGCTGGTGCTCCACCAAATTAGTTACGCAGTCAGGGGCTGCATGTTGAAATCAATGGGTATGTTAATGTACCTTTCTAAACCAAACTGTAACTTCCAACATTTTAAATTTGGAACAACAGACACATACATGTAGCCAGTGCCACAGGTGTGAGCACATTGTCTAGGCTTTTTCAGGGCCAAGCTGCCCAGCAAGGCTTCCCCCACCCCAAGGGTCCAGGATTTGGGCTAATTAAGACCTGCAGCAGCTGGCTACAAACCTCTGCCTTGTAAAGCAGAAACCTCATGATAAAGCATCTATAGAGCGAGCTCTACTTTTTTAATGAAATGGTGTCCAACTCAGACTGCAGTTTTTGTTCCAATCAATCAGTTTATTTCCACAGTATCAAAATAACAATCAATATCAAATCAAAGGCAATATAAGTTGGAAATCAAGAAATAAACAGTTGTTTCATAAGATTAATTAAATGAATAATAAGCATTGACATTCATGAAACTGTGGGGTACCCGTAAAGAAGCAAAGCTTGTAAGGTTTTATATATAATGAGGTTTTTATTTTTAACACACTACAAATATTCCTAGCTCCTGAATGGTGGAAATTAGACGCAAGATGTAACATTTGTCATGACCAGTGGAGTACCTTGCCTGCCAGAAAGGACATAGAATGTACTGTAAAAGGTCACTCTATTTGTAAACAAAGGCTACAATGTACCTGTTCTGTCATTACTGACAGACAGAGACCATCTATGAACAACTGTTGCAATGAAACATTCAGAAGTAAATTTGCTAGCACCTGTTTAAAATGTCAGGTCTAAATTCATTTTAGAGATGTTGACTTGAAGTAAAAGAGTATTTGCATTTTGCAGATCTCCTTATGTTTATGGGATTTGAGGAATGGATCAAGAGGACTTCTCGTTATTTAAGGAACACTTGGATTGGTCGAGTTGGTCTATAAAAAGCTTTTGTAACCGTTTGTTAAAAACACGCATACGAGTAGAAAGATAATGTAAAAAAGTAGAATACAATGATCCACACAAACATGCCTCGAAATTGCACGGTTTTCCTTTTACATCATCCACTGTGTAATAAATGGCCGACCGTGTTAGTTTGCAAAGTAAAAGCAACCACGCAATTTCGAGGCAAATTTGTGTGGATCATTGTAATCTACTTTTAAAACATCTTTCCGACCATATGCATTTTTTTTACAAACAGTTACAACTGCTTTTTATAGATGAACTCGTGCGATCCAAGGCAACGCGTTCCTTTAATAACTTTACAGTCCGGAATGCAGAGTACATGTATGCAACATGCTAATTACAAAAAAAAAAAGAGGAAATGGCCAATCACAATTAACTTTCCTACAGCGTTTTTCCGTTTTTTTTCTATGGCACTGTTTTGAAAAGAAAAAGAGGAAATCAGCTGATCAGCAAAAAAGTTGCATGCCTCAGGCAGGGTGAGTTGTATAATAGATCTCAACGTTTCGACTAGCTTGCTCTAGATCATTGTGTTCCGTAAAGGTTTTCTTCAAACATCCGCAATTGTATATTTTTGTTACTTTGGTTTCAGCTATTTTGAAGGATCAGACACTGGAAGCCATGAAGAGGGCTTTAACAGTATGCCAAAAGGAATGACCTTCCCCTGCAAGTAAAAGTAGTCACATTGGTTGGTGATGTAATTCCCGACAATACATCCCAACTATTCATTAAATCTCAACAGTCAACAGCTGCCTATTCATTGCATCCAAGGACTAGACTTTAACAGACACCACTCTTTTTTCTTAAAGAAGGTACATTACAAATAAACTTGTTTCTCGTCTCTGTTCCCTTCTTTTTTCATAGCTCCCTCAATAATTTTTGTTAAGTTTATGTAAACAAATATTAAATTTAACAGAAATTTTAGTGACCTAAATACATTGCAGAAGACATTGACTTGAGGTAAAAAATATGCCGTCTTGGATAACAAAAAAAAGAATTCAAAAGGGCATCCTCCTTCCTTTTTTTAGTTTGAACCTAGGAGAGAAACTTTTTTTTATCTCTTATTGGCCTAAGCCTTTGATCACTTTATTTCCTCAAAGAAAGCAAAGCACACAATGGTTAACTTTCTACACATGTAAACACATGAAGGTATTTGTAGCTTCATTATTAAAAACATCATCTCAGTAAATTATTCTCAAAACAACATTGACCCGTAACAGCTGTAAATTCTCACACACAAATTTAATCCTTGACTAATAATAAACCACAAGGGGAACTGACTGGGTAATATTTTGTTCAAACCCATTTACAAATTTAAGCCTCATTACATAATATGTCTATACTCCCCCTCAACTAAAAAAAAACTAAAAGACACGACCCTAAGAATTCATTCTCAAGGTTAATTAATTGGTCACTTGCAGAACATTTTCATATTCATTTGCCTGATCTCATCCAACTTCTGTGGTCATAAATATTACCCCCGTCAATGACAGTTTCAATTAAGCAAATGCCTCCGCCCCCCCCCCCCCCCCTCCCCCCCAACCCATTAGTGAAATCCATTAGTATTATGAGGGTTTTCAATTAAAATCAAACAACAAATCCCTGGTTCAAACAAAACTGCCCTTGGTATATTGGTAATATTGCAAAAAACTAATAAACTGAATGTTCATCTAGAGACGTAGAGTTCATGCCATGTATTGCCAGAACCAATTAACCAGAGAGATACTTCTGTCTGATTTACTGGAGAGTTAAATATGGTTAGAACCGTCCATCATTAGTATAACAAAAATATGAAGATTTCCAATTTACATCCTAATATTTCAAAAACTAATAATTATTTTCAATAGGCTAAATGTTTAATCACCAGATATTGCCACTGGTACCAATTATCCAGAGATTTGTTTCTGTCTGAACTACTGGTGAGTGAAATAGCATTCATAAATACCTAAGACAGTTTATCCATTCTGATTGGTCGATAGGGCATCACGAGGGGTTGTTTGAACGGATGATATAACACCAGTTAAAAGTGTTGAAACATGGGCGTGACACGGGAGCTTGCACCTGTGCTTATGAGACAGTTTCTTCATTCCTATTGGTCGAGAGCAACGTCTGGAACAGTTGTGCCACATCACGCGATACGCGCGACGCGCACAGCAATCTCCTTAGAAGGAATTGTTTACCCGAGGGCCTTACCATTTCATAGCTGGAGGGGTGTTATGTTGAAAGAAATCATTGAACAATTATAATTTTTTCATTTATTTTACTTTTTGACCAAAAAGGTATGAATGGGAATCAAAGTGTGTTGAATCTGTTTTAATCCGCCGAGGCCTGGTTCTTGATAATTTATTCGTCTCGGTAACATTATCAAGAACCAGGCCTCGGCGGGTTTAAACCACTAGTTTAAAACCTCTTCACCACACATTGATTCCCTTATTATAAGACCCAACAATATACATCGCTTGCAGTTTGGTTTCTGTACTTGTTCAATCAAAATACTGCCCAATACGGAGCTACTGCAGGGATTTGTTTTGTTTTCACTTAAACGTGATTTCCTGTAATGAAATTTCACAGGTTTTGTGAATGGTGTGTTGATTGGAATCTAGAGGAAATGAATTACATTGTTTTTGTTCTCTTACAAAAACGAGGGTATACTATCCCTCTAAGGAAGATCATTATGCGTTCATTCGTAATACTTGTATCTGGTAACTCACAATAATTCATCATTAACGTTTACACAATATCCCCTGACAGTTTAATACTGGTGGTTTCTTCATGTATAAGGCAGACATAACCGAAGGTATGTCAAGAAATGTACTCAATGCAAAGCTTCTTATGTTTACTGCAGATGAAAATAGCAAGGAAAATAGTGGTAGCTCTTAAAATGTCAGGCTACTAAGCTTTTTTTTATATATTAAATTAGGCCTATAGCAGATACTTTTTTGATTTGGGTTTTTTAAATATGCTGAGCAAATAAATATAAATTATGCATGTTTAACGAGCGTGTAAATCATAAACTAGATCTATGTTCATGTACATCGTGTAGGCCCGTGTACATACAATCTCCACCCAAAAGTTAAGCCAATCTTGTAAAGTGTGTTCCTACATCTAGTCCAGTGAAAGTGCTCAAGTCCACTGAAGATTTTCTATTACAGTATACATATATGTAAGTTATTTTATGGTCACAAAACTGATGCTTTCGTCACTCTATCAAAACCTAACACCATAAAAATAAACTCTAGACCCAAACTGATGGACTGGGTGACATGACCTATGACATCGATATCGCTTGTTTACAAAAAAATAACCACCTGCTGCTGAGTGTTGAAATACCCACTGGACAACAACCAGCTCCAAGTCCAGTCATTTTTACACCAGGACTGTAACATGGGGTCCAATTTCAAGGCTCTGCTTACTCTGGAGTTTGGTATTTAAGCACAAGATTCAATGTGATGTAAAGTGTAAGCACAGAATTCAGCAGTAAGCAGAGCCATGAAATTGGGCCCATGTCTACTCTTGGACAAGTTTAGCTGAAACTTTTTAACATCCTTAAAACACTCAGAAAATATGCAAGATTATAAATGGTGTTCAAGAAAAAAACCAAAGAATTAAATTTCAGATGTGGGAGGAAACTTCAATAGACCTTATGCATTGGCGTAATCCAGCCGCCATCTTTGAGGTCAAACGGTGACGAAACAATCGAAACACACATAGATTGGCCAATGTACAGCCTCCTTTTGACCTCAAGGCGAGGGCGCCGTACTGAAATGACGTCATGTTCATAAGGTCTATGGGAAAATGCCCCCTGAGATCAGTTAGGGACTGAAAACCCAATCCAAATACAAGTGTGTGGTGGGTTTCGAACTGGGGTCCACAGATGTGTAAGGCAGGGAAAGAAAACACCGAGGTAACCTTATCCACAAAATGCCATTTCCCTGCATGTGATGGTGAAAATGACTCAGCTGTTTACAGTCACCTTGATGTAGACACACAAATTTACATTAAACACATGCTACTAAAAAGCAAACCTTCTTTTTACACAATAGACAGAAAGCCATTGTACCATTCTCATTTGGAACAATATAATATGTAAATATTCTTGCAGTTATAACCTTGCTATAATGTTAGTTTTGTAATCCATATCATGAGTCATACAAAATATTATTACAATAATAGTAACTTGTTATAACATTGAGTAACTTCTATTTTAAAATGTATCTCTGTTGTTCTAAATAAATTTAGTGCAGAAACATTTGTGGAATCTGTTTTGTATGAAAATGTAGTTCTTGCAGTCCGAGCCTACTAGTGTACTACATACCATTAGATCGAGGCCACGCACTATGTATGTAAATTCCATACACTGCCACTCAAAACATTTTAGTGAACGCAACAGCCCAACTTGTATGATCCCTGTAGTGGTTTTTATTGTCAGGTTCTTTGTTGTCCTGGGTGACTTGAAATGAACTTACAGAACAATTAGTCAAGAAAGTCAATTTCTGTCAGAATTGTACAAAGTGACTTGTCAAAACACCAACCAACACTGTGAACACTGGACAATTGTTTACAACGACACAGGCTTAAAAACTATAAAAGAGTCCAATAGATCTAGATGATGTCAATTACTCTGATATCAAATTTTATCCTTTTTGATGCACTGCATCCTTTTGGTACAGCTATTGGCACCGAACGCTGCGTGGCCCTAGCTCACAGTCCACAGTGGTATTACATCACTTAAACGCAAAGTATAGAAATTACATATATTTCAGATATTACAGTATTTTGTATTTAATTTACAATAGTGGCACAGTAGTGGCACGAGCTACAAATATTATGCACGACACGTTGTCTCCCCAATTTCCTCTCCCCAACCACCTCTCTTACACGTATCCCATCTTCTAAATGATTATAATAGGTGTCAGTGGGTAAAACACGATTTGCATCCAGGTTCCAACAAAGGCTCCTGCATTGCCTAGCGCAAACCTGACGCATACATGCACTCCAGAACAAATTGATTTAGACCCCGGACCCCGGTCACTGTGCTTTAACTCCGACCCATGCCCTGCGTACAAATCTCAAGAAACCCTCCTCATGTTTCCCGCCCGCGAATAGCATCCAACATAAGGTGCAGGTTTTTGCCTCTCGCACGACGATGAGAACAGCAACACTTTTGTTTTTAAGACTCGAGGACAGTACTGGATCTACACTAGGTACTTCACACAGAGACTTGGACTGGAACACTTAGAAAAATCTGAAGACTTTGATAACAGGAAAGGGAAATTCAATTCAGGAAACTATTGGGAAAGTATTGGGTACAACGACAGACGAGGGGCTGTCAAGAAAATTGCTTTCCATGTACAGGAAATTAGCTTGGCCTGAAGGGTATGGGCTTGTACAGGGTTTGGGAGTGATTGGCCTCATTATGAACATGTAACACTCATAACAATAATGAAGGCTGCCAGACTTTTCATTAAGTGCAAGTGGTTTTTATTGGAGAGCAAGGTTATATGATAAGATGGTGATTTAACGTAATAATGAATAGAGAAACTACTTGGAATCTGTGTGTGTAAGGTTTTTGTCGTTACAGAATTTAAAGGGAATGAAAGTATACAATTGGTTGGTATTCCAGGGGTCCAAATTAAGCGTATTTTCATGGTAGTCAGCAGGGCTAGTAACCAATCATTTTTAGTAGCCCTGATGAGATTTTGGTAGCCCGAAAGACACATCATGTCTCGCGTCAAGGCTCAATCTTTACAATACACCACAGCACAGTTGTGCTTGTGATGATGATTTTTGCATTATTTTTCCACTAGTCCGTCAGGCTATCAAACTGGAAAAATGAGTAGCTCCACTGTAAATCTGGTAGTCCCGGGCTAGCGGGCTAGTGGCAATTTGGACCCCTGTATTCACTTTCAAAATAATGGCAATAAAACCATTGGTTAGGAGTAAGGAACCCACAAAATTTGAATTTTGAGAAACGTGACTGCAATTACTTCTCAGATTGTGTATTCCTATTTAGGAATTATTCTTCCTGCACATTAATTAATGAAATTTTCACAGGTTAGTTTTGTTGTATTCATACATATAAACAGGATTACAACAATCCAACAGTTCATTACTTTAAAAAATGGTGTCTCAAGGCAACTTTGAATAGAGAACTACCTGGAATTCTTGTTTGTAAGGTTTCCTTGTACAGCATTCAGTTCGTCAAGGCCACATTTTTTTAAAGCACATAATTAGGTTTCTGGATGTCAATAACAATCTAGTGTGAAGGTACTTGAATCATAACATTGGCACCTCCATTCCAGACGTGCTATTCTCATTGGATTTTCAGCTAATTGTCAATCCAGGTAAAAGGCCTTATTGTAGTTTTACTATAACCTCCCCAAATGTTTCTACGTTGTGCGTTATTGTAAATAATAATAATTGATTTATAATGCGCACGTCTCCAGAAGCTCCATCAAGGTGCCTATACAAAACGAAAACATTTATACAAAATGAAAATGATGGATAGGCCTACTATGTAGTTAAATTAAATTAAGTTAAATCTAATGTAAGTCTACATGTATGTAAACAAGTGTGATTTCAGTTCCTTCTTGAAGTTGTTAAATATGTTGTTTTGCGAAGTGAGACAGGGAGCTTATTCCATAGGGCAGGAGAAGCTTTGGAGAAAAGCACGTTCTCCGTATCGGATTGATTCTTGGTACTGGTTTCTACCAACAAGTGAATATCAAGTGACTATATTCCCCATATTTGGATTTTAGTTAGTCATGTAATATTTGCAGAAGAACCAAAGGGTCGTACTCTATGTGGCATTTGTAAAAAAAAAAAGACTGATATGAGTTCATAAATAAAAATAGAAGGGTTTAATGGCCTTTTCAGGTTATTTCATCGGATTTCTTCTTAAAATGTTTCAAAGGCAAACAATCTAGTACCAAGTAGGAAAAGTACAATGCCTGCAAAATGGATTATAAACTGCCTTGCCCGTACAGGATTGAAATATCGGACTTTAGAAAGGCTTGACGTTTCTACTGCCATGCCTGCATAATGCATAGTGTGAAAAGATCAAAATACCGTACAAGAAATTTTTGTGTACACTGTGTACACAACGAATGTTCAATGTAGGAAAAACCATATTGCTGTTCTCCATGCAGTTTTACATGAAGTTTCTATGATGAGCGACACATAATATACCAAGAAAAATAAAGCGTCATAATTCCAAGCAGTATTTCATGAAATAAATAATGCTAACCCTCTGTAGTGCTCTCACTTTCGACTCACTTTCCATAAAACAATGGTCACATTTTTGTTTTGTGGTAGGGGTGCATTATTAAAAACCACAAGTGAATAATCAGTGCATTAAAAACAATTTATCATTGTGGGATTTCTTGGTACTGTACATGTATGTGAAGAAGGAAATAGTAGCTAAATATTAAGGTACCAGCAGTAACCAGGATGGGCTAAACATCAAACATCAAAACAAAAATGTGGAACTTGGGGTCATTCCAGTAGAAACCTTGTTCTTGCTAGTTTCTATGTTTAATGTTTGCATCCCATTACCTCATACTACTAACCTTCCAATGAGGAAATGTTTTGTAGAAATAAATGTATCGATACCACTCTGTGTTTTGACACTCCCAAATAACCCTGCTTTATGTATGTTAGGAGTAAAATAAAACAATCATTGATAGACAATAATGACAGTTTGAAAGCTTTTTCATTAGCCCACCCCACCCCCACCCCGACCAACAACAACATACAAAAACTGAAAGTTGTTTTCATTTATCTTTCCTCTCATATTGTGAGACCAAGTATAGGTCTATTATTACATGTTCAATCACAATATTTTGTTAAAGTGACTGCAATGTCACTATAAATAAAATATAAAAACAAATTGAAAGTGCAAAAAAAACAGTTTCAAGTAAAACCACAAAGGAAACTGACATACAGTAGGCCTTGATAAAATTTCAGTTGGTAAAGCGCCTGCACGATAATCCAAATTTTCAAACCTGATACATCACGAGGTACCGGAGGCCTCATTTGCCCCAGGCGATTGCCTTTACACTGTTTCAAACATTCCAAGAGAAAAGTAAGTTTTTGTCATAAAGGTGCCCTTTTTAAAGCAAAAAAAAAGCCTTGGAGTCCTTGCCCTTTCAAGAATGAAACATCAAGCCTTCTCTTTATTTGCTTAAAGTGTTTCCCTTTTTCCTGCTCTATCTACATGTATTCTACTCCCACACAGTAAATCAATTAGCCATCCCATCGAATATAAACTGACAATGACAATGTTGATAAACCTCTGACAGAATCTTAAAAAGACAAATTTAAATAGCTTTATCAGCGTCTGATCTACTCTTGGGGCGACCATCTTCTCCGATTACAATAACATGCGCAAAGTCTCCCCCATACAAGCGGAATCAATATTCAGCCATACACCAAGGAAAAAGCCACGCAGCAAATTAACCATGTGTACATAACCTTGACAGTGAGTCTGCGATCAGTACCATTCAGTTAAGAGAGAGAATAAGACAGGTAGAGAGCGCGACAGCAGTTGAAAAGCCGACTGCCAAAATGATCAACTCCATTTGATTTGATTAGGATCAGTGTGAATGTTAAATCGGTCATGCCAGGATTTGCTTCTCGACCGTGGACGAAAGTCACTGCTTATCTGATCAAGTTCCTTCTTGCTGAGAACGAAGTTTGACTTTTCTTGCAGATGTTTTAAGACACATTTAGTTAAAAACTTAATGCAGGAAATGTGGGCGAAGATGCAATAAAATGCCTCAGAGGTAGATGGGGGTGGGGGATTTCAACTTGGTTGCTTATCAAATATTAAGTTTGGATTTGAAACTTGGCATAACACCATGTAATATTCACATGGTATTATCAAATATTGTTTTCCCCAAATAGGGAAGCATGTGATTCTCGATAAGGTTACTTGTAGGTTGAAAAATACATCAAGGCAATATTACAAAATACAATATTTTAGCTCCGAGTGTTGAATGTTACGTCAGAAGTTTTTCGATCACTGTTCCTTACTGTTTTCCTGAACAGTGAATAATGTATGCTGAATATTATACACAGACACAAGAATGTAATAACTTCAATTTTGGTTTATGATTGCCTGCTATGCATCATACACTGGGGGAGTGAATTACCATAACCATGCAATCATTGGTAAGGCATGTCAGATTGACAAACAAGCTGAACACATGTGTCAAATACATTTAGGGCCTACATTTTCAATTAAATTCCTAGCCATTTCAAATTTCATTTCAGAAGTTTCATGTAATTCGCTTTCTTTGTGTCTCTCCGCTTAGTAATTTTCTGTTAGTGCTCCATCACATTTTTGTTGGAGTACAATATCTGCTGGTGTACACCTACGTACAAGCACTACACATTAATTTAAAGTGACATTATTATCATTATTATTGTCATGGCAACCAACTGATGAGCCAGACACACTTTCAACTCTAGAATTCACTGAATAACGCAGTGACATTGCCCACAATATGGCGCATCCAAGATTATTCTACAAATGAAGTCAGGTGAATTGGGTGAATACTCCAAGTGGTCCGGCTGGCAAGTTCAGTGTTAAAAAGCGACCCCTATTTCATTAAAAAAATTATATGGACAAGTGAAAAAGCTGACCTACTAAAGAAAATGGCAAGCTGCATGTAAGTGTTCCTGCAGGTCAGTCACTGAAAATGTTGAGGGTAAACCCTGAAGTTGTGTTTCTAGCCTGTAACACAAAAACATGTAGAGCATTCATAATATCATTGTACGAAGAGCCATCGGTAACAAGTTTGGCTTGCCTGCCACAGGACATCATGGGAAAGCAAGCACTCGATGCCACGTGCCGTGACGAGAAGCAAACGTGATGCAAATTTGCACTTCCAATGTTGTGTCTAACATAATTTATGGTGGCTGTCTATCGCTAAGGGATTAAGGACTATGAAGTGCAAATAAGATAAAAACAGCTGATGCAGGTGGACAAAAGGAAGGTAAATTGCTCATGAGACAGTGAGAATTCTGGCACAGGTTCGCTCATGAGGGACGAGACCAATTCTGGCAATGATTTTACGTCCACAGAAATGATGTGTCTAACATGGTCTACAAGTCATCCATGATAACTCACTAACAACAATAGAAAACTATCTTGGACATGCCCAGTTTGCAGATCTTCAGTCAGTCAACACAATTCTTCATTCAATTTCAAGCAGGGCCTACATGTAAGGCACATCTTTTCAATATACAGTCAAATTCAACAGAATCCAATAAATAGCATTAATAGACTATATTTTGTATGTACGGCAATTTGTACAATCTTAGAGAAAGGACCCACTTCTCTATGGTACAATGTACACTACACGCTACACCATGGAGCAATGACCAGCTCTATGACTACAACTTTAAAACATTTGCACGCAGAAGATTTGTAATGTGTACAATTGGTACAGTTGAGCAGTACTTACAAAGTACATACATGTGTACCGGTACTACCCATGACAGTTACATTAAGATTCAACCACATCAGACATGTACAGACGAACAAGGATCATGGTACATTGTAGGACCATATGGAGGAAAAATTAGAAGACCATGGAGGAAAGAAAATACTCCTCAATGGTTGGACCTTCTTTCCTCCATGGATAGGTACAATTATGCATAACCATGGAGATGGTAGGACATAATCAATTTTGGGGAATTTCTAGTCGTATAATGACACACATTAGCCACAGAATTGTCCAATTAGAACACTCACTGAATCACGTTACTTTCGCTTACTAAGCTCAAGTGAGCGTAAGTTATCCAATTACTTCTAGAGGGTCTGTAATACAGTTCTTCAAACTCCCTGATAAAAGATCATTAAAGGCTGTTTTTACAAGCGTCTTGTAACACTCAGAAAATAATTACAAACCCTCGGGAAGGATCCCAGGTGGGGCTGGGCCATCCCTTGGATCACTGACCCCCTATGCTCCTGAATAAATACACAGACTGTGTGAAGAGAGACTGACGATTCAGAGACAGACTCTTTGTGCCAAAAATAACACACACTTGAGGAGACATTATACAGCAGGACTTGATGTGGTGCATACTTTGGTGTTGCATTATTGCTTCACGAGTGCAGCAGGTACCAGCAATGCTTCCGTCCAGTCAGGTCAAATAAAGCATAACTTGTAGGGGCACTTTCCTACAGACTATTCAAAAGAGTATCAGATCAGATGTGTAATGACAAATGACAATGCACACACTCGTACGATACAGCATGACAGGCAGTTAATTAAATTGTACATTTTGGAATTTGGCACACAGAGTATAGGAAATTTTGCTAAAGTGACCTTCGCAGATTTTAATTTTGAGAACTTCGTTTACAAAGTGGTGCATTGCACTTTTGAAATTGTGTATAATTAGTTTTGTAAAAGTCATCTACAGTTTAACTACATGTATGTACAAACAGGCCTGTATGCTTCATTTTTGAAAGAGCAATCGCACCAAGGCATTTTCTCCCTGGTAAAGGGCAACCTATAAGGAAACTATAAATTTCTACTGCCCACGGCATTTTAAGGGCACCAAGGCAATGACCCGGAGCATGGAGACAATCGCCTTCGTTGCCTCCGTGAAGTATCAGGCCCCAGGGCATGAAGGCAATCGCCTTCGTTGCCTCCATGAAGTATCAGGCCTGGTACATGTGTACATTCTGCACACTGATCTCCAATGCCCTGTTCCTCTTTCAGCATCAATCCAGATTCCAGGTCACAGGTGTTCTGTTGACAATCGCTAATGAGCATCTGCTGAAAGGGCGACAAGGTGGAAAACAAGCCAAGGGACTTCAACACTAGCAGCTTACCACACTCCCCAACATCAATTCATTTTGAATTATTTATTAGCACCTTGTGAGCGTCAAAAGCACTTGCAGTTAATCAAGTGCAGAAACTGCTCTATTTATTCAGTATTTATGCAATAAACACAAAAATGGGTCCCAAGGCTCGAAATGAACACTGCAAAGATTTGACAGTAAAATATTTGTTGGTAAATGGTGAGCTTTAATTTCAATAAATTTGCAACCACCAAATACGGCAGCCATGAAAAGTGGATTAAATACAGGCCTCTGGAAATAAGCTGATAAACCTAAAATGTTGCATGCATGAAACATTTCAGGTCATATCAGCCAGACATGCCTGGTACATGTACATTACTGGATGGGTGAGCAGAAAAATAGATGGTGTGTAAAAATCCCCTGAGATCAATAGAAAAACATTCCCTGTGAACTTTCAGGAGGTCGAGTATAAATAGAAGAGATTTGGCCTGGTGCTGTGAGAACTACTGTTCTGAATGAGCAGAAATAAACAGCCCTGCCAGCACCAAACATTCAGTTTAAATTCAAATGAATATAGGCATTGATCCAACACGCTTGATGTGAGGCCTGACAATTAAGAAAATCATGACCTTCATATGCTAGGCCTGATGCTTCTTGAATGCATTGGAAGTACACTGCCTTGGTGCCCCCTTCAACACATTTCCCAAAGACCTCAAGATTTCCCAATGGAAGTGCCCTTTGCAAAATGAAAATGGCCTTGCCCTCCTAAAGATGAAATTCCAGGTCTGGGAAAATAAAACCTAGAGAGATAAAAATATGTGTCATCTTTAACCATGCTGGATAACCTTCTCCTTTTTTGTCCGCCCCCTTCCCCCTTCCAATCCTTTTCCCTATCCAGTCAAAGAGCGATATACAGTACAAAAGTCTGCAATGCTGCGCTGGCTACTCACCAGAATAATCGCAGCTTTGGATCTCTACAGACAAGAATCTATGAGTGGAAACTTTACTGGGTTTGAGAGGGTTTTTACACGATGTAAGCTCGTTTGTCATAACAGCTGCAACGCACCCCAGGGGGTTGCACTTTTTTTGTCGTGTTCAATTTTAACATAACCCAATTGATAACGAAGGGAATGAAATGTGTACACCAGGTGAGACTTTGGGAAAACATGAATTACAATGCACATGAAACAAATTTATCATCGTATCATGATTATCATCGATCGAATACAACTTGCATTTGAGTTAAGTACAAATTGTACGATAGACTGTAGTTCAACATTATTTGTATATATAATAATAATAACCATTTTTTATATTCTAGCGCTTTTCACACCCGAAGGGCATCTCATAGCGCTTACAACATTATTGTAGATCATAAATTAAGTCATGCAGTTGTGTACATTAAAAATGTATCTGCTGTTTTTCAAGAGAATATTTTCATTAAGGTAAAGGGCAGTGCTCCTTCTCTAAAGTATTTGTAAAAGAGAAATGGTATTTTTCATTCAGTTCAAATACATCAACAATCAAAACAAAATGAGAAATGGACAAAGCCAGGAATGGCTTGGGCCAGGGCGAGGGCTAAATGTGTTACATGTATGGCACTTACACACAGTAGTAAGTGTATTCATTATAAACCAAGCATGCCTAATGCACTGTAAGCTTTTGTCCCATCCATGAAAAACATCTCCCCTTCATTTTTTTTTTTCATATAAAAAAAAGTATGACGAAGATGCAACGCACATAAATTAAATGAACAAACACAGGAGAGTGAATAATATAAGATCATAATTATGTTTTGTCTTTTTAAAGCAATTAAGCAGAGTGCAGCCTGAACTAAAAAGATCAAACAAGGACAAATCCCAATGCACACAGATTTTAGACAACTTTACATGGCTGACCTTAATCCAGATTATGGACAAATTAATTAGTCTAAATATTAATACATTAGACTGAAAAGCAAAACAGATTACCAACTCTGTTTCTTTTTTTCTCTCTTTTTTTTTTTTTTTTTACGGGGACATGAGGCGGGTGGTAAATCTACCCACAGGGAGCATAAAAGAATTTCCAGATATTTTTTAATACGTAAAGTATCCAGCCAGCACCCTGCTTTGGGTGTGATTAAAATTCCCGCAGTCGGGAGGGATGAAGAAAACAAATCCTAGAAATTAAATCTTAGGAGAAACGGAGTCCCCCAGAGAGAGGGAAAAGGAATGCGAATTAACATCAATGATGGACGACGTGATGACTTTGAGACCATAAATGAACACGTGCATCACTTGGTGTACACAGAGGAGGGCATCTTAGGATTTTTCAGAAGATGGCACGATGATCACGCATTATTCGACTGTTTACTTTTGTTCAACCCGTTTCCAATAAAAATATTGTATCCTGCTGTTTGTTTCCTTTGACATTTATATTTTGTACAACCTACCTTTAAATCTGAACATATGAAATTTTGTGCCTGAAAAAGTCTAATGCAAAATAGATTTCTGTCAGTCAGAAACTTGTCATTGTGGGACAATTATCGGGGGTTTGAAAACATGGCGATATTAATTGAAGAATAACTCTTTGGGTTGAATAAACAAAAAAACTGTGTAGGCCTGTACTATGAGCAGTATTTGAATAGCTGCGACCTCCGGATAAATGTGAAAAACAAACTGCTCAAATTTTAACTGCTTGGTTTTGTTAAATTGAGTGCTGAGCCAAATTTCATGCACACCGGTGCACAAATCTAAGAGCCATATTACTGCGGTAAACAGCCCCACAAATGAAGGCTCTAACATGGGACTGTGAACATTTCTAAATTCGGTCTGAAATTATGTTTTTTAGGAAATGATGTAAACGCCAATATTTTCTTGCAGTGGAAAATTTACTAAAATTTCTGTAATGTAGCCATAAGACAATTGATGCTCATTTACTAAAAACTTCCATGTAAACATTAATAATAATATAATATAATAATACGAAGCCTTTATACTAAGAACAGAGCGCTTTACAGGAGACGAGGACAAAAAGAAAAACAAACGAACTAAGATTGGTTGGGGAACAGGAACGTCTTCAGGAGGCTTTTGAATACCCCCAAAAGATTGCTTCTCGTTCCAACTGGGAATATGTTTTTTGATACAAAGTATGTGTTCCTTCTTGAAAAAAACAATGGTGTACCATCCCTTTAATTGACAATTAAGAACACTGTGCACACTGTATCCAGTGTACACACACAGCGGGGACAAAAAATCAATTGTGGTAATAATATCAGTCTGAGAATAGACATTAGCAATGAGATCCTATTACTTGTGTAGCATGTCATTTTCTTCTGTACTCATTGCCACGCAACATTAGAGATGTGTCTCCATCTATAAAATTGTACACGTAATGAAAACAATATGAAGCATTGATGAATGGGCAGGGCGCTAACATTAATAAACATTGGCCGATATTAAAAGCATGTGTTAAGCTGACCAACAGAGATGACTACTAATGCTCTCTAGGTATTATAGGTAGGCCTATTAAATGAAATCTGTAACTTATTAATAAAATACAGACACAATGAGAATGTTGCTTGTAATGACGTTAAAATCTGCACTGCCGATAGGTAAAACCACATTATGTTACCTTTTTGATTGATTTTTTTGTTTGATTTTTTTTTTCATAACAACTTCATTGTTGAATAGAACTAGGTCAGATCTTACATCATTTGCATTGCAATTAATTTGGTCTGCCCCTAAAACCCAAATATTAAATAAAATAGGCCAAATTATAAACTCTCAAACTATTGTTATCAGTATCCTTTGAAAAAAATCTTGATACAAATTTAAGAGGGGACTTACAAAGAATCGCAAAGAAGAATTTTTTATTTATTTTTATAATCCTTTGGATATATTTGCAATTACCCAACCAGCAGATGTAATCAAAGTAGCAAACATTCTGTACATATTTGTCTGAGTAATCATTCACTACTTGAACTTCTTGTCAACAACAACAAAACTGTGGATTTTTTAAATATGAATCACAGAAACTGGGTGGGTCGTCCACTTCTGTTGAATCTGAATGGGCAGTGGTCAAAGAAGCTTAGCATACCTTGCTTAGCAGAAAAGGGTGACCATTCATGGACTGTGTCAACTTTAATTGAGCTGCCTAAAAATGCTGAACTACATGTACAACAATGTACTTTCTGCTAAGCCAACATTAGCAGAATACCAGTTGTGAGTTATGATGTGGTACTTTGGTTGTTAACAATTAATTAGCATTAGTAGCTTAGCTACTGTTTGTGCTTTAGAGCAGTTCTATGACATGTACATGTAGGACACATGTACATCATATAGGGTCCTTGTCCCATGTTTTCCGTTAGTCACAGATACATGTCTCATGCATGACTAGTGACTATATGATGTTTTGCCCTTTTTTTGTAAATCATAGCAGAAATTGGTGCGTGTTGGCATGAAACTATCCTGTATAAAATTTATGTATCTTTTATGTGAATTTTTCATTTCTGTGTCTGGAGTATTGTCATATTTGATAATTTATGTAAATTCTCAGGTTAAAGTAAATGTTTTATTATTTGTATATATAAAAGAGGGAATAAAAGAGCGGTGACAAGATTGTAAATATAAATTTAAAAGCAAGCCGAAGCCGGCGAAGGCAAGGTCCTTTATCACACAGCAATGACCCTGCAAGGTTTTTTTTAAGAAACGGAACATTTAAGACTGGGTCACCACTAAATGAGTAACATTCATAAATACCTTCCTTTCACATCATCCACAAACCTTCAGTTTAAAATTTAAGAAAAAAATCTGTCAGTTTATAACCTCAGATAACCTCAACTCTGCGTTTAATTTCTATGAGTGCAAGGTCAGATGCGCTTAAGTTTCAAACTGTCCCTCGCAAACACCTACCAACTTAAATTAGGCCATAAAATGTGCACACTCTGCACCCTCTGTTGTTGACTCCATACATAGACCATAGCCAAGGTCGGTCATGTTTTTTAAAAGTACTGCTAAACGAGTGTAAATCAGAACTGATAAAACTGTCCTGTATTTTGGTTAATTAAATTTAAAAATGTATGAATTTAAACTTTATATTCAACCATGCTTTAATTTAATTATTCAAAATATTTTGAAAATCTGCATAACTGCATCTGTCAGGTACTGTACGAACGCCTGGTGTGGCTATCCCCGTACAGAAAATAGTACTTTAATTAAAGTAACTGTTGATGTGGATACTACCGCCACCAACAATCAGTGAAAAACAACAAAAATGTTGGCTTTAATGGCGCTGATGTTTAGACACGGCCGGTGGCCTTCGGTGATTGCTTGCCTGGTGTCCAACCGACGGGCCGTGGGGAAGCTGTAGAAAATTCCAGGCATCACTTCCCGACGCGAGATGGACGAGCTCTCCTCTATCCCGTTCAACAAATCAAGAAGTCAAACTACGACCTCAAAACATTTATAAACGTGCCTTTCAATAAACATATATTAACAAGGTACATAAGTGCGTCTTACCTATATCTGCAGTGCAAAATTTCACCGAAATAGTGAAAATCCAGGCTAAAACGAGTGGTATTTGGTAGCCCATTTTCCTGCACACGCCGTGCAATAGCTCCGCTTTCAGTTATTTGTATAGTAGTCTGGTTGCGAATTTGTATTGTATTCGTGGCCGCAGATGATGCGGAGAACAACACAGTGGTGTGAGGCGGTTATCAGTTCAATCATTGGTCACGTGATACTTAGAGGTGCAACCTACCCTTCTGAAATCAATGAATGTAGGTTTCACTTTTTAACGCAAAACTCGAGGAGGGGGCACTTTTTATATTAATTAAATGGCGTTAATGTTTTGGTTTATTTTTAAATTATTGTGCGATGAAAATATGCATGTAATTAGAGCAAGGTCTGATACTTTAGTTTCATTTTCATTTCAACATAAAAATTATTTTTACTTTACAACAGCAAGTTGGAAAAGGAATAGATAAATAAACAGAACCGCACACAAATAAAACATAGTTAGCATCCATGTTTGTTAAATTGATTGGGTTTTTTTTAATTAAATAATAATAAACAACTTTTAAACAAGTTGATCCACAATTCAAAAAGTGAAAAACGTTAAAATTGTTACAGTTTATCAAATTTTTTATTTAAAAAAAAAAGGGACAAAATTCAAACTTTTGTGAATGCTTTTCAAATTCAAAGTTAGTTTTGTCTCTCGTTTAACATTTACAAACATAAAGATAAAGAATAATGTTGTTGTCAATTACAATAATTGTCATTATTCTCTAATAATTATTGTGTTGTGTCATAGGGAAATTCTGTCCGCTGGAGATTCTCTCCCGTGATATTTTCCAATGGTAACATGGGTTGAAGGAAGAATGATTCACAAGAGGGCACTATTATTATCAGAAATAGTTTGTACACAGCTTGCCGTAAGGAGGGGACATAATCTCTTGCTGGCACCTGCCAGAGCATAATTATGCCAATCCTCAAGAAAAATAATTCTGAAAAAAAGTAGAGGAAATGTCCAAAGACCAGTCAACTCATCGGCGGTAACATCAGCGTGTCATCCTCCACTGTCAAAAGACAACGCTTTTTTGCCACATTTTCAATCGGCATCAAACTTTCGGGAAGGAAAAGTTCATCTTTTTGTCTATATCGTTTGCATTCACCGGTTAATGCAGTAGCAAGCGTTTTCATAATTATCGAGTTACCATGGATACCAAGTTAAGGGTTAAAAATCACATAATTATTTTGCTTGAAGCAATCAAAATAAACCAACGGAATGTGGTGTACACCGTCAAATCCCCGACGAACTAGTTTTGAACATACAACTAACTTTAGGCAATTTAATGTGCAAAGTTGAAAGTTGCAATCGTGTTGGTTAAAAACTCATGGGTTCAGGCTAAAATTGTCTTTAAAGGGAGGGTACACCTTTGGTAATTACTCAAACAAAAATAATAGCCGTTAAAGAAAACTTACTTGGTGAAGAGCACTGAAGAGCTGTTGCTTTTATAAAACATTACGATAGAAACTCCCCCCCTTGAAGAAGTACCGGGTAGTTTTGGGGGCGATTTTCGACCCAAAATTTATGAGAAAGGCTTCAAAATCAGGCATCTGAAAGCACACACTGTTCAACATTGATGGTTTGTCTTCTTTCACTGTATGTCTGTCTGTTTGTTTTGTTTACAAGCTTCTGCTTATCAAAACGTGATATGTTTTAACCCGTACTACATGTAATTGTTTATATTTTTCATGGAAGTATGGAAATTAATGTGGAATTGAAAAAAAAAATGGAAAAGAAATATGCAAATTCGATAACCAATTTGAGCCCATTCGCAGGTTTGTTTATAAATTATTGTATGCATTAGTTGGGATGGAATACGCCATCATTTCCTCTGACAATGAACTAACTTAAGAAATAATTATTTCTCTTATTGTGAGAGCTCTGAACTACTTCAGTAAGAAAGTCATGGCCTAAAAATAAATACATGTAAACACCAATTTTAAAATCATCTTCAATCCAATTTGAGAGTTCATGGGACGAAAGTGAAAACAAAACAGAGTTTATTATTATCACAACCAAAAGACGGCGGCAGCTTGCTGACCCCTTAAACAACATACCGCCACCTTGCGTTGATTTTGAACCTTTACATCTTTGAAGGAATGTTGGCAGGCGCCCTCTTTTGACGGCTTTTCTCGTTTATTATAGACTTTGTAACAAGTAGATGGTGATGAAACCCCTAAAAAAAACATCTTGAAGGAATACAACATATTTTTGTTTCAATAACTTTGCGAAACATTACAAACTCATTGTTGTTTAATAAAGTTTGTAATTTAGTTTTTAAAATAATAACAATCATATTTAATCACATCTGGAACCGTTGATTATCAGTGTAATTGTTACCGCAAAAATGTATTACAATGTATTTGCCATAAACGGCAGAAGTATAATGGGGAAAACCATAGAGCACGGATGGAGAAATGAACATCCGTCCGTAACAAAATTTAATATTATTTCATGACAAAAAAAAACCCACGGAATTACATCTTGCAAAAAACAAACAAAAAACTAAACAATGAAACTCATCGTTAGAGTTTGTTTTCATAGACACTTGATGCAATGATGATGACATGTGACACTAACTACACGTCCGTTCGAACACATTTCCCAAACAGTTACGTGTGTGTGCACATATCAGTGTAGATTTGTAATGTACACAAAACGTGCTAGCCAAAATATGCCAACTTGAGGACCTTTAACGTCTCGGAAATCCTTATTATCTTGTACGGAATATGACACAATAGATACACGTTGTTAATGGTCATACGGACATGGAGAGAAATCCAGGAGAAAACAGGACAGACATTTCGGAGAAATTCTTCTCGTCGAGCAGCGGGTCGGACCGTGGATCTGTCGGGAGCAGTTGCTCTGGATCCTCCGCCGGGGATCACACGCATTGCGACTCCAACAGCACGAGCGAGGAAGGTAGATTGCGACGACTTTTCCAGACGTGCGATAGCGATGGAGATGGGTTTATAGACGGGTATGTATTAAATTTACAGGCATGTAAAGGAATTGTTGGGGATTAAATAGAAAACTTCAGTATGAACAGCTGTTAAAAATAGTTAGTAAATAGTAGATTTGTTTTTAATTTGGTAAATAGGGGTAGTTAGTAGAGGGACCGGATAAGTCTCTGAATGAAACATAACCTGCCACTCACTAGTTTTTTTTACTGGTTATGAAATAAAATAGTATCTTATTTACTGTAATGAGTGAGAAAGTGGTGGTAGAACTAGAATACAGACATTTTTCAGAAGGACCTCTCCATAAGGTTTATCGCGATTCAGAACCGCAATGCGTTGTGGGAAGGCATATGGGGCAGTTTGCTATGCGGTTGTATGCTGTCATGCACGACTCGCGCACGCATCGCCTATATCTTTGTGTGTGCTCAACAGCGCCCTCTCTTGATAATTTGCTATTGGCGATAAACCTTATCATCAACAAACGGGCCTTGATTAAACCAACAACACCCACAACAATGGGAGACTTTCTGGGACGATAGAGGGCAGCAGACTTACCGGGTAAATCCATTGTTCTCAGAATTATGCGCATGTTCAGAACTACGTAAACAATGGAAATTTACCCGGTATGTCTGCTGCCACCTAGCGTTGGAAAGTCTCCTATTGCCGTGGTGCCCTTTTTTTTTTTGCTGTTGGTGCCATTTGCAAAGGTCCAATACGAATTTACATTTTCCTCATTAGAGTACCTCTTATTGCCAGAGGAATATTAATGTGCCATTCCAAGAGAGAAGTTCAAGGCCTGCACATTAATTAATGCATTTAACAGCATACGCCCTTCCTTCAATGTCAATCTAACTGAGTGGGAGTCATAACACAGTTATTAGAAATCAAATTGAATGAACGAAAAGCTTGTTGTTTTTTACACAATGATTAAATGTGCAAACTAGCATTTCCCCCATTTTATCAAGCATTTAAATACTTGTTCTGTGGACTTTTCTGAAAAATGTGAAAAGTATTTTTTCGGCCAAAAAAGTTTCCATGCAGGCTTTGACAAGAAAATATTATTGTTGCTTTTTCATGTTGAGGAACCACACGGCAGAAGTTGTGATTTGTTTCCCCCCGAGTCTTTCTACACCAAAGTGTGATTTAGGGCCTATATTTATAAGTGTTAAAGTATTGAAAGTACAGTAGGTTCATCAATTACTACAACACTCCAACACTAGGCCATTCTCTATTAATTAATGAAGCAAGTTGACAAATGATGTTGCAATACAGAATCAAATATGCGTCTGCTCCTTACATGTAGGTGTTTAAATCTAACATTTTGTCAGAGGATCTCTGTTAGTGTTTTAATAGGGAGAGTGCTTCAACTACATACATGTACACTATGGTGTGAGTGTATATTGCCAGCTTATCAGATTTGCACCGCATTGACCAGTACTCAAAGAGAGAAGCATGATAAATGCTGATCATGCCAAGGCTGGGCTTAACTTTTTTCATTGACTGGATCATTCTCGCAGACAGTCAATCCTTTATTTAGCTTAATCCTCAATTGTTAATCCCACATCGCCCCAGACATAGAATTGTTGTTTAGTGTGTTTTCGTTGTAGGTGGCTATAATACGGTGCACGCAGTGCTTCTTAAAACTAGAATGGATTTTGCGTAGGATTTCCGAGTGTGATTTTAACGCAGGAATGTTTTGATGAGCTGAAAATCATCAATTGAACAAGGAAAATAATTGTTATTTTAATATCACTGTGGAATGTTATTTTGTCAAGCAGTTTTCAGTGTCATAAAATTCACTGATTTTCACCAAAAAGACATTCAGATAAGACGTATCGTTGGTTTGATTATAAATAATGATTTTTTTTTTACACTTTGTACATTTCTGCATTATAACCATTTTCTAACAGACCGAAATTTAAAAAAATTAAGGAGTAATTTCTGTTTGTTAAATAGTGCCTTTAGTAGATTGGTGTATTTAAAAAAAATATATATAGACAGAGGTACGTTGCATGTACATTGTTTATGTCCAAAGTAATTGTACTGAAACAAAATTGTATCCAGTTCCTCTTTGTAACAAATATAATATAAATTAAAATTATTTCTGTTGGGGGAAAAGACCCAAACAAAATTCTGTGGAGTTGTAGCGTCAACCCCTCAATGATAACTGAAATTCCAAGTCACAGTACATTATCGAAAGTTGAGAAGACTTTGTCCACAATCTCCGTCGCCCTCGGCCCAGTTGTGTATTCATGATCGATGTCTACGCCCACCCCAGAAATTACTAACAAAACGAATCCCTTGTAGTTATAACAGCCCCCCAACGCACTGCCATTATTGCCGGACACTGGTTCGAAAAGAAATAGTATGATGCTGCAGGCAGAGCTCGGAAATTACACTTGGACGTTTATGATGACTAAAAGAAATCAGATCCACAAAAGTTTCTTAAGTCTTCAGACAGTGTTACTGAAATTGGATATGATGATTACAGTCGCTTGGGGGTTGGGGAAGGGGGGGGGCACGCTCGGGAGCTGGATGTATGACTGGTTTATGATATTAGATGCTCATTTCAAAAAAATAGGTTGAAGCTAAGAAGGTAAAGGTAGAATATTATGCCCCCAAACAATGTGCGTCCTGGGAAAATTAGCCTTTTTGTGGAATACAGTAATAAAATTCAAAGGAACGGTGTGCAACGCATTATGTGAATCAAATTATGCAATACAGTTGTACCTGGTACACTGTGCTGCTCTTTATGGACTGTAATTGACTGTGAAAATGTAAGCATTTTTAACATTACTACTGAATCAATACAAAATATTTGTGACTGGTATCCTGCTCATTTCTGCTTCGCACAAAATTCTTAAAAGCAATATTCAATTGTTTTAAAAGCAATTATGAAATTGGGCCCAGAGTACCAGTGTAGTGTAATTACACAATGTTGGAATGAATCAATCACAAGGTCTTAATTTCCCATCAGCCCATCTCAGCCATTACCTCTAAGTCCCCCACCTATGATGCTCTTGAAAATGTTCCCAAAGAATTCAGATTTTTAAATGGAACTCAGCGCTCTCTCCTTATGGACGTTGGCCTTGAAATTTAGTCAATGAAATTCCAGGCGCTGATCACCTAGGAGTGACTCATATTATGTTGTCACATTGTTTACAAAGTGACAAATTGTATGGCAGAATGGGAAGAATAACTTCACATAATGTTGACACCATTTGTTTGTACTCTGTACAATTTTACAAAAGTATGCTGTACATGAAAATGTATTCCTTATTTCTTTGGAATCTTTTTTTATTGTTTTAATCCTATGTAAATGTAATTTCAAATAAAAAATAACCTGTGAAAATTGAATTTCCAATGGTGGTAGCATTCTTGAGATATTGCTGAAAATCTGAACAGTTAATCCACGGATAATCCACAATTGGAACACACAATCTGAGAAAAGTTTCATGCAGAAACATTAAAATTCCTCTTTTTACAACCACATTCCGTTGAAGGGAAATATTTTTTTGAAATGTTATACATTATCAACAGCTGCAGGGCTTCTCTAACCAAGTAAGTTTCTATGGTCGTTAGTTTTTGGAGTAATTACCAAAGGTATAGTATACCCTCGCTTTAAAGGCAGTGGACACTATTGGTAATTGTCAAAGACTAGCCTTCACAGTTGGTGTATCTCAACATAGGCATAAAATAACAAACCTGTGAAAATTTGAGCCCAATCGGTCATCGAACTTGCGAGATGATAATGGAAGAAAAATAACCCGAAGTTGTGTGCGTTTAGATGGTCGATTTCGAGACCCCAAGTTCTAAATCTGAGGTCTCGAAATCAAATTTGTGGAAAATTACTTCTTTCTTGGAAACTATGGCACTTCAGAGGGAGCTGTTTCTCACAATGTTTTATACCATCAACATCTCCCCATTACTCATCACCAAGAAAGGTTTTATGCCAATAATTATTTTGAATAATTACCAATAGTGTCCACTGCCTTTAAATAGCTCTGTGAAATTGGGCCCGAACTTGTAGCGTTTCAGGTTGCTATGTTTCATCCATACGATACCTCATAATATACCACAAGCATACTCATTGTAAACCCACTTAACTCAGCCCAGGGAATCGCTTAGACCAGGTGAAAAGGAGATCCTGAGTGATTTTTCTGATGCAAGCGTGTCCCAGCGAGGGGTCAAGCTTTTCAATCCATTGCTCTGGTCCATGCATCCTGGTGGGGAGGGAAATTAATGTCTTGCTGTGCAGTTTGCACAGGCAATTTATCAGCTCAATTGATATCTGTCTGTCATGAATTGATCTGGAAGATTGGTGAGCTGAGAGTCAGACCTAAGATGACATGACTTCACTACTGTTGCAAACTGCTTACCAACCAATATGGGTATAAATGCAAACAAATCTTAAAGGCAGTGGACACTATTGGTAATTACTCAAAATAATTATTAGCATAAAACCTTACTTGGTAACGAGTAATGGGAAGAGGTTGATGGTAAAAAACATAGTGAGAAACGGCCCCCTCTGAAGTGACGTAGTTTTTGAGAAAGAAGTAATTCTCCACGAATTTGATTTTGAGACCTCGGAATTAGATTTTGAGGTCTTGAAATCAAGCATCTGAAAGCACACAACTTCGTGTGACAAGGATGTTTTTTCTTTCACTATTATCTCGCAACTTCGACGACTAATTGAGCTCAAATTTTCACAGGTTTGCTGTTTTATGCATATGTTGAGATACACCAAGTGAGAAGACTGGTCTTTTACAAATACCAATAGTGTCCAATATCTTTAAACACAATAAAACACATTTTTGAAACAATTATTATTCTTTATTTCAAAAATACTTAACTTGAAAAATTTGGGTTGAGAATGCTCCACATTATTGACAAATCCTGGGGAGAATCCTTACAGCATAAACAGGGAACATAGAGCAGGGAATGACTAAAGCAAGAGTGTTGTGCCTAGTAACAACTAAACTGACTGCTGTCATTCAACTTGACCCAATCCAGATAACCAAGGTATTCTAATCAGAAATAAACAGTCTGAAGTGGACCAAGACAAATTGCCTTCCCAACAACCAAGGGAACAATATGCACAGAGTTTACCCTTAAAGGGAAGGTACACATTTGGTAATTGTCAAAGACCAGTATTCCCAACTTGGTGTTCGTATGATCCCAACATTTATAAAATAACAACCCTGTGAAACGTTGTGAAATCTCAATTGATCATCGAAGTTGCAAGAGAATAATGAAAGAAAAAACACCCTTGTTGCACAAATTTGTGTGCTTTCAGGTGCGTAATAAAAGGCTTCAGGCCTGAAATCTTTTGTTATTTGAATGAAAAATTACCTCTGTTCTCAAAAACTTCGCTACTTCGAAGGAGTCATTTCTCACAATGTTTTATAATATCAACAGCCCTCCATTACTTGTTACCAAGTAAGTTTTTATGCCAACAATTATTTTGAGTTTACCAATAACGTGCATGCCTTTAAAGTCAAATAATGCTACAATGGCAAAATGAAGCCACCTTTAAAAAAAATTGTGGTATTTTGTGCTTAATGTGAGGTGATCAGTCTTGATAGGATATCACTGAGTGTCAATTGGTAAAGCCTCATGCCAAGTAATTGCAATCTGTGCTTGGGGGGGGGGGGGGGGAATCAACATGGCCCGGGCAATGTCTGTGATGACAGAGACATTATTGGAGTCAAGTGATTTAATATCCATTCGCAGTCAGTTTCAATTTTTCAATGGATATTACTTGTTAGTTAGAGTCATAGGTTGTGGTAACCTATTTTTATTTTTCTGCAGTGACTTGTTTTGCTGATTTTTTACAGCGAGTAGGCCTACTTACCAATCGTTTGACCTAAATGCATTGTTTGTTAAGAGAGCAATAACTCTGGTTCGTTAAAGATACATTCGTGGACTGTTAAGATTTGCAATGAAGTGCAATTATGGGATAAACAACAGACCACTGGCCTTAGTTTTAGCAGATTGGTTAGATTTCAACTCAGAATAGAGGGTGTGGAATCTAAAATAAATGTTGAAAAATTTCACTGACATACCTACATGTACATGTATGTTCCGACTATAGCTCTATGGTTCCTTCTGACGCACCTAAATTCTGACACCCATAAAGTCTAAATCCTAACCCTAACTCTGGCGAGTTGATCATGAGGGGTTATCGGATTAGGGTTGTCAGAGCACCAGGGGTGTCAAAACGTAGAGCGTCACTCTGATGACCGACTGGTCTTAACTTCTCATTTGATATTTCTGATCTTTTCAATAATTTATTAATTTCATTTCTTATTAATGTTGATTCACAAAAAGTGTGGGTACTTGTCTTTGACATTCCAATGTTGTCTCAGGCCTGGAATTTCACTTTTGCAAGGGCAAGGCTATTTTCTTCTTGCAAAGGGCACTTCCGTTGGAAAATCTTAAAGTCAATGGGTAACTTTTGAAGGGGCACCAAGGCCAAGACCAGGGCAACGAAGGCCTTGGCCTCTGTGGCCTTCGTGATTTTCCAGGCCTGTTGTCTACAGGCTTAAAGGCAGTGGACACGTTTGGTAATTACTCAAAATAATTATTAGCAAAAAACCTTAGTTGATGGTATAAAACATTGTGAGAAACGGCTCCCTCTGGAGTGACATAGTTTTCGAGAAATAAGTAATTTTCCACAAATTTGATTTTGAGACCTCCGATTTAGAATTTGAGGTCTCGAAATCAACCATCTGAAAGCACACAACTTCAAATGACAAGGGTGTTTTTTTTATAAATATTATCTCGCAACTTCGACGACCAATTGAGCTCAAAATTTCACAGGTTTGTTATTTTATGCATATGTTGAGATACACAAAGTGAGAAGACCGGTCTTTGACAGTTGCCAATAGTGTCCACTGCCTATAAAAAATCAGAAAAGCACACAGAAAATAAAACAGTATTTTTCTATATTTCTGGATGTTCTGGTCCACAGAAAGTTGTGAGCTACAAACCCTGCTGTCTTATTGTGCAGTTGACATTTTCTTGAAATTTGAGCCCTGAAGTACAAGGTGTACCTCGCGTACATTTATTAAATTTTTGCTCGAACGGCGTGAAACAGTCAAGTTAATTGGCATGACTCAAGCATGGAGGGACAGACTCAAGTCACACTGTAGTCAAACTGTTACTCAATCATGCTAATTTATTTCTTCTCTTCCTTTCTCTTGTAGAAAACAAAATTAGAAAAAAGGAAAGAAAGATCGTAGACATATTAACAAATAATTGTAAAAAAAGGAGAAAATAATGTAAACATGTTAAAAAATAACTGACAACCCTGCATTCTGCAAAGTTTATGCATTTTAATCATGGATGCTGGTTTCAGTTAAACCTTAATTTAGTGACTGTCTATTTCTACCTCCATGGTTAATCACAGTAGGCCCAAACCATCGTCATTTCCATTTTGTGTAATGATTAATGTTAACATTGTTTATTTTCCTTGTCCTCCTGGGAATATTTTCGTTATTATGAACCGTCAAAATCCCAAAGTCATAACAATCCTCGCAGTAACAGATCTGGAATTTCATTTGTGAAGGGCAATGTCATTTTCATTTTGCAAAGGGTACTTCAATTGGAAAATCTTCAAGTCTGAGGGAAACTTTTGAAGGGGCACCAAGGCCAAGACCAGGGGCAACAGAGGCCATGTGTGTTAATCAAGGCCTGCAGTATAACTTTCTCCTCACCATGCTGCAATCACCCTTGTTATGTTCCCAGACATTAGGCCTACATGGATACCGACAACCTTAATACAGATTCTCATTTAAAATCTAAAGAATAGGCACGACTTTTTCCCTTCGAACCCAAGTGTGGTTTCTTAGCTTCTGAGAGTATTTGAGATATCCAGAGAACAGCCATGACCAAAAATATCAAGAACTACATTGTAAGTAATAAAGATGGAGTTTGTCGTCCATCGAGGTGTCAAAGTACACTCATCAATGGGGATTTGCCTCCCTGTTTCTAATTAAAGGTACCTGTCAACCGTCGTGCTGGGCAATTTTAAAGGGCTGTTCAGACCGATTGTCAGTGCATGGCTCCATTGTTGGATCAAGCGTTGCGAACTCGGGTTTCACCCTCGATGTGGCTTATAATTTCCTGGAGGCATACGCTCCCAATTTAGCGGAGGTTAAGTCCAGGCCTGGGGTATGGTGTAGGCTTGATTGATACAGGTGTGATGCTGGAATTAGAAACTTTGGGGATATTAAAATGTACTGATGGGATGCACAGATTTTTTAGTGTGGCGTGTCCTGACTTAGTGGTGTACTATTTAAAGCATTCCAGGGTTAATTTTCGGTGGTTGGGTCATCAGGGTGTGGGTTCGAATCCTGTAGAGTGCCTTGTTTCATTGAGTAAGACACAAGAGTAGTTTTGTACTCGGTGCTTTCTGTGGACAATGTGTGTACATTTGTTGACTTGGTGGAGGAAAAAATCACCATGCTGGTTGCTAGATTACAGACTCCAAAGTTGGAGAAAAAAAATGTTTGTATTTTGACAACAGTCTTTGTAATTTTTTATTACGTGCCTTGTTGTTGTTGTTTTAGGAATGAGTTGTGCTTTGTGGACGGTGGAGCTTATGAAGTAAAATACCTCTTCGCATGATTGCAATTTAGCAGGGATCCCTTGCTTTATTTTTTCATGGTTGTGAAACTTTGGAATTTGCAGTCCAACAATGTTTGGACTGTCCAAGGTCCCTAGTGAAATCTTCTCAAATATTTCCAAATGCTACAACAAAAATTTCTGCTAGCAGAAGTTTTTACTTCAGACGTGAGCAAAATCAACGTGTGATGGGGGCCTAAGATTTCTGTTCAGAATCTGTGTTAATTTGGTCTTCAGTTTAAATTTGTATTATTTTTTTATTTGAGATTTGGGTGAGTTCTAACCTGATTATGTAGGATGGTACTACGCAGTGCATTGAAATGCAGCACATGTACATCTTAGGGGCACATGGTTATCTAGGTTAATCTATTTAAATCTAGATTTGCAATGATTTTTGGGGCGGAAATTGTGACACTTTCTTCATAAGAAGGCTTAATCAAATTAAGTAAATAAATTTAACCGAACACACTTAATGGTTAGCAGAACATAACGGTTAAAATTCTCAGTATACACAAATCACTTTTAGTCCTCACTGAATAATATTTTGTTTCCCCCACCAAGTCTAAGGGCAGTAATTTATACAGGAACACACCTAATACACATGTCTTGTGTAATTTCAAAATGATGCAGTTGCAATACGGTGCACAGGGAATATCTTGAGTGCCCCAAAAGTGCAGCGAAATCGGATATGAAAAATAAATACATGTAGATCTCAGGGTTCCTGGACAGTTTCTCGTAACACAAGATGGAATCTCTTGCCTGTGGGCATTATCTCTGGCTCCCCCTCTCCTTACAAGATGTCTGACCAAGATCCGTGTTGTTGGTCCATACGGAGGACCCGTGGAAGTGCGTCTCGCTGATTTGGCATAACTCTGCTGCCTGGGTATTGATTGGACGGCTCTAAAGCCGACTCTTCATCGGATGTTAGGAGAGACAGAGACAGACGAGACGTTGGCTTTACCATTGATCGTCCTGTCGCTTTGGATTGTCATTAGGCAGCTTTAATGGGCTTATTATGGGTTGGGGGGTCTTTGTTGTTGGGAACATGTGTTCACAAGATGTGGTAATGTCACAATGTTTTTGTTTTGTGGAGGAAACTTGTAAGGCCCATGTTGCTGTATAGCCTACCTTTCTCTATGATTGTACAGATCAGCCCATGCATTTTTAAACTAGTGTATTGAGCCGTTGCACACGAAATAGCTGTTGTTGTCATTTGTCTTAGATTTGGTTTCTTTTTCAAAATGTTACCAGCATAGACTTTAAGATTTTCCAACAGAAAGTTCCTGTTGCGAAACCAAATTGACATTGTTCCTTCAATTGTGAAGATCCGGGCCTTGAAGTTGTACTTGGACAGTATGTACATTGTAGAATGTTTTCTTTTGTTGGCCGTACTTTGACGTACATCTACATCTAAGATGGTAACCCAAATATTCCAGCAGGATTTGCGAGCATCGCAAAACCCTCTGCTTATTTATTAGTCTTGGGGCAAAATGGGATCAGCGGATCTTTGTTACATGATCATTGCACTACTAGTACTACTGCATAGTCACCGCTTGCAGGCACTTCTTAGGGGCGCTTCCCACAATATAGGCTATAGTTACCCGTGATAGAGCAAGGAGAGTTGAATAACGACAGGTCAGGATGCGTGTAATGTATGGTAACTTACAAGTCTTGTACCAAGACTTAATAATAAACCCTCTAGTACTTCACAATGTACACAGAGTGGAAGGTTGATATACCTCTAGCTTGTGAGACATGCTGGAATGCAGATTGGTGAGAACACAGTGTGGTCCTCCAATTATTTATTCACTGATTGATTGACAGCTGGTCTCAATTTCATTCAGCTACTTTACTGAGCAGTACGAGTACACGTACAACATGTACACAAGTAAAAGAGACTTGTGTACCTCCATGGTTAAACCCTTGCTCTATGGTTAAAGGCAGTGGACACTATTGGTAATCACTCAAAATAATTATTAGCATAAAACCTTTCTTGGTGACGAGTAATGGGGAGAGGTTGATGGTATACAACATTGTGAGAAACGGCTCCCTCTGAAGTGCTATAGTTTTTGAGAAAGAAGTATTTTTCCACGAATTTGATTTCGAGACCTCAGATTTAGAACTTGAGGTCTCGAAATCAAGCATCTAAACGCACACAATTTCGTGTGACAAGGGTGTTTTTTTCTTTCATTATTATCTCGCAAGTTCGATGACCGATTGAGCTCAAATTTTCACAGGTTTGTTATTTTATGCATATGTTGAGATACACCAACTGTGAAGGCTAGTCTTTGACAATTACCAATAGTGTTGTCCAGTGTCTTTAAGTCTTGCAAATTTATACCGTAGTTTAACAGTGCTATGTGTGCGATTTATACGGTCCTGCTTATCCATTAATAAGGGCGCAATGCATAGTTTTTAACACTTTGACCTTTTATACATACAGTGTGCATAATGGTGTATATCTGGGTCATTGCCAGACCAATTCACTGTCAATATTGATTCTAGGTTCAATTGAGTTTTCTGGCTTCCTAACTGGTTTCCCTTTGCTTATTTCTTAAATCTGGTGCGGCTTATTTTCATAGAGTTCTACTCTCCCAATGCATGAACTCCTCCGCTCCTCTAAATTCTGTATTTTACAAAAGACAATTTTTGTAATTTTTATCTGAAAGCCTACTTATTATACTTAATGAGTTATTCTGCAAAATGATTTTTTTCTGAAGTTCACCATTGATTACAAATTAATAAAATTGAAAATTTTGAATCTCCAAAGATCACACATAGCCAAGTTTTTTAAAGTTGTGCTGTGTCCGTTGATATGCTGCCCTCAATACGACCAGAAATGCCAGATAATATTCTATATCCCCATGCAAGTTTAACATAATTATTTTAAAATACTGTATTTGATCTTCCTGATTTAATCTGCTTGATTTTCCTTTGAGTTCAAACAAAACATTTGGATTCAAGCAGTTCGGATGCTGGTTCAACAACAGTTCTCCTATAACCAGCAAATCCAAAATTATAATTAAATGCACACCATCAAATTGTTTCCCTTCTCCTTCTTACACAAAGATCTAAACAGTAGGTGATTAAATCCAACAGAGAAGGGTGAATCCAATCTTTGAACACAGTAACTGGATTAATTCGTTAATTTCTTAAGAGCCCCCGACAAAAAATTTGCATTTATCATCCCACCCATAGACCTAAAAATCCTCCCAAGTGAGAAAATGATAATTACGCTGGATGAAGCCGCACATTGGATCAAGTGCAATCATGGCAGAGGCTTAAAATAGCCACAGGGCTGGAAAACAATTGAAACGCACCAGGATCTCGCCGAATGTACAAGCACGAATCTCTTGTAAAAGGGCTCATAACCCCCCCCTCTCTCTTCTCTTCGCATGACTCGTCCAGGCATTTCTCATATAATTTAAAATCAATAACGATCATGAACATCACAGGGGATGATTGAAGAAACGGAGTGAAATAACGCAAAGTACAAAAGACACAGGCCATTGTGTAGTTAATGTACCCCAGACCGTGAGATCATCTCTTGTTAGAGTGAAATCAAGTCGAAAGAAACAAACGTCTTGAGAGATTCTACACGGGGGGAGCGAGAGGACTGTCTAGTGTGTATGAGATGCAGTGATTGGATGCGGTTGGAAGAGGGATAAGGAGCAGCGTCTTGCTTCATCCATCAATTCATCTGGAGATGGCCTGTGTGGAGTGTTTTCAGTGAAAACAGAGCCCTTTCGTCTGGACTTTTTCTTCTCTTTGTCTCTCTCTTCGTGAATCTGAAGAGCTCAACGTTCTTGTGATCACGTACTGTTGACCGTGAGAGTTTACATTGACTGAATCTGTCTGGTGATTTATGGTGTTATTTTGGTCGCTGACAACAGGGGGATTACCAGACTGAAGGTTCGCCATATGGATCCATGACTTTGGCTTCTAAAAGATAAGGTACTTCATTTCTAACGTTTAAAAGCTGAAATAAGAAAACAAAATTAAATCTGAATTTGAATTGCTGTTTAAGATCTGTAGTGCATGAAATTTATAATTTAATACCTGTAAAATCAGGAACAAACTTGCTCAATGTATGTATTTTTACAACAAAACGTATGCACTTTGCATCCAAACAACTTTGGGATGCATACTGATGTTAAAGCAGTTTTACATTAAAGAAACGGTTCTTGTACTGAATGAAATTATGATGTGCAACAGTTTTGTAGTCTATACAGAATAGTATTTCTAGGGATTGGTAGTTTTTGCTCTTAGTAACATGGTTTGAATTTAAGGAGGAAATTTCCCTGTTTTCTGTAGACAAAGATCTTATGGTTCTGGCTGTAGCCTGAGGAGTAAGATATTAGTTTGGATATTATAGATTGGAGTATTGAAAACTGCCCATGTACTGGTATTACATCTGTACAATGCATGATTGAAATGAAAAAAATGTATGTAAACAAAACATTTCACATGTGAAACATAAAAAATAAAATAAATAAAATAAAATTAAAAGTAACAATTAAAATATAAACTCAAACTAAATAAATAAATAAATAAGAGGAAAATAAACAAACAAATAAAAGCTTCTACTAGCTAACAATAATACTCAAGAAAACTCGCTGCTTTTGAAAGTAATAAAAAACAGGTGCTTGAATAAATTTACTTAGAATTCTAAAAGAGCAAGCGGCCCACTTATCATCAGGGGGCAAAAAGTAATGAATTTCATATTATGCTTATGAATCCACCAAATGAGCGAATTACTCAAGTTCCAATAAACCTCTCTCAGCATCTTTATCAAATAAATCTGCAGATGAAATTTACCAATCTTTTTTTTATATAAAATCCATCTGAACTGAAACGAACCATAAACTTGAAACAGATACTATCACCGAGCTCAGGTCAGGCGAGAGGGTCGAGAGGGAGGGAGAGAAAGAGAGTGCGGCTGGGCAGCAACAATTAGCAAATGACTCAGCCGCCCCTTGGGGTTTCAAATTTAGGAGGGATTTTACCGACTGGCTCAATTTTCCTTTTTTATATATGATTATAGAAATGATGACTACCTCCCTGAAAAAAAATATATTTGACAATTTGATAAGACCAGTGATTCATAATACTGCCTTGTCGGGTTTGTCCTGCGAGATGCACTAAAAGCAAGCCCCAGTCTTATTGGAAAGCCCTGGAGAGTTTTATTCTTGTGGGCGAAGAAAGGTTCTCCTGCAAATATTGAGGCGGGAAAAGAAACCTAATTACTGGTTGTTGTTTTTTTTCTTCTGGCAGGCCGTTGAAAGCGTTACAGTTTTCGGTTTTTAACTTAATAAGCTTCAAAGAATTATCGGTAATGTATTTTTTTTCTTTCTTGAATTCGTGGAACCCTTTTTTTTTTTAATTGAATATCTTGGGATGCATAGAGATTCTGGAAATGTGTAAATGTTTACTGAGGGGTGTGTCTCGCCTACAAATTTACATTGCATCTGTAGGTGCATGTGCAACCTGGAGAGATTTTAGTGACTGAAATTGAGTCGTGGTATTTGATTTTGTTATTGGAGATTCTCATTTAACATTCAAGTGTTTATGAATCAAAAGAGTGTAACTTTTCCTTGTTGGATCATCCGATGGATCTTGTCTTTAAATGGAAGAATTTGGAATTCTGTGTTTTACGATTGTCACATTTGTAGGTACTTGGTACAATCTGGAGAGATTTTTGAAAAATAAATTGAGTAGTGGTGTTTAATTTTGTCGCTGGAAGATTCTCATAAAACATTCAAGTAGTTAAAAATCAAGAGAAATTGTGTGTTTTTGTAACTTTTCCCTGTGTGATGGCTGTTGTCTTTCAATGGAAGAAGTTGAGATTTGTGTTTGTGTTTTACTATTTTTTAAATCAGTGCAGATAAGAAGCTATAGACCTTTATCATGCTGTCACTATCTGGGTCATGTTCCCTGTTTCCAATTACAGTAATACATTCATTGCGCATACGGCACCAGACTTATATTTCAGTTTGGTTACAATGAGTTGGAATCGAGTAAAATCAAGATGACCACACCGTGATAAAGGTCTTTAGGCCTACAAATTGGTCCCTTGCACAATGCGTAACGCACCTTTGCAAAACATAATTTTGCCTCATACCATGTGAATTATGCACATTAATTAGACCCTTTCATTCAATCAATTAATCAATGTGTCGTGATTATGTTCAAATTTACAGCTAATTAAATAGAGCACATGTTTCGTTAACGCATGTGCATAGTCTTGTGTACCTCCAGAGCACCTTCTGGTATATGGGTCAACTAACATGTTTAGACTGGACAAAGTCCCTTATTGTTTGCGTGAAAGTAACCTGTGGGTCATTGCATACCATCAAACCAGCACCATTGATGTCATCACAGTGTAGAGTGTGCTCCATGTTTTCCCCTTAACTCTGTTTTGGTGTTTGCTCTATGGGACAACTAACATGTTTAGACTTGACAAAGTCCTTTATTGTTTGCATGAAAGTAACCTGTGGGTCATTGCATACCATCAAACCAGCACCATTGATGTCATCACAGTGTAGAGTGTGCTCCATGTTTTCCCCTTAACTCTGTTTTGGTCTTTGCTCTATGGGATAACTCACAGGTTTAGACTTGACAAAGTCTTGTACCGTTTGTGTGAAAGTAAACTGTGGATCTTGTACATGTAGGATACTACTAGACTAGTATGTATCCCATACCATCAATTCAGCATTGTTGATGACAGTACAGTGTACAGTGTGCTTCATGTTTTCCTCTTAAGTTAATTTCAACACCGTCCTTTAAAGGCAGTGGACAGTATTGGTAATTGTCAAAGACAAGCCTTCACAGTTGGTTATCTCAACATATGCATAAGATGGTTGCAATTAGATGGTTGATTTCGAGACCTCAAGTTCTAAATCTGAGGTCTCAAAATCAAATTCATGGAAAATTGCTTCTTTCTCGACAACTATGGCAATTCAGAGGGAGCCGTTTAATCACAATGTTTTATACCATCAACCTCTCCCCATCACTCGTCACCAAGAAAGGTTTTATGCTAATAATTATTTTGAGTAGTTACCAATAGTGTCCACTGCCTTTAATGAAACTGTCACAAATCCTTGGCTTGTCACCTTGAAGTCCCTTTGAAATAGGATTAGTTTATTTCTGCATCACTCTATATCCTTCACTCTCCTTAAAAACTTATTGCTGGATCACATGAGGATTGTTTGATCTTGCCGTCACGGACTAAGCACACGGATGATTTAACCTAAAGACCAAAACATAACGGCAAACATTGCTAGACCGAGACTTCTGAGAGTGCCGACCCGTTTGGGGAAAATATCAACCTGTGTTGTTTTCATCCGATTCATGCATCACCAAAATTGATCTTCTATCTCTGTGTTTCTGGGGCAGCTTATTATAGCCGCAGTTTAAAGGAACCTTACAGAATTGGTTTTTGCTAACAGTGTAAGCACTTTATGTAATCCACCATATACATAAACCTGTAGAAGTTTGAGATCAATCGGCCATCTGGGTCACGAGAGAATAGTGAAAAACGGATTACAACTTTTGCATTGCATCGACGCCAAAATAAAAATGAATTAAACGCTCACTGAGCGATAAACTCAAAACCCAAAATTATACTATTTATAATACTATCTAATATGAAATTTCAGACAGAATTATTTCAAGGGATGTTTTCTTCTATCACCATCATTAGACCGTGTAAGTTTTATGTAAATCTGTGATCTTCACGATTTTTGTTTCTTACCAATTCTGTAACGCTCCTTTAAGGTATGACATTCCTCTCATGATTTCATGTGGTAAACATGATTGATTCATAACATTCGGATCATCATGTGGCTTTAATTTCTTGGGATGTCATGCGTGGACCCTCTACTCATGCTCGGGGGAGGGGTTATTTTAGGTCAATACGCAGCAGGGCTATTCTAATCCAGAAAATGTGCACAATCCATCGGTTGGGATGTTTAGTTAAGGGGCCACCAGAAATAGTCCATGTTTTCATGAAAACCGAGTTTTAAGTAATATACTCATTGATTCAGGTAGTGGTGGTGTTTGTAAACAGATAAACAAGTGTTCTACCTATTCTTGAGGACTCTGACCTTGCGCTTTTCATTTTGTGCAGTAAATTCAAACTTGTTAATTTTTTAACACATTTTTTAAAACCCAAAATCTATTTTGAGATGCGAGTCTGTCCTGGTATAAAGGCTACAGGCAGGCCTGAATGTTCACGGAGGCAACGAAGGCGATTGCCTCCATCCAGTAGAAATTTACAATTTTCTCATAGGGTGCCCTTAACCAAGGAGAAAATGCCTTGGTGCCCTTGCCCCCTTCAAAAACCAAGCATACAGGCTTGTACAGACAAGGTTATTTTTCTTGAGAACAAAAATTTTTTTTTTTTGAAATGGGAACATCGGAAGAGGCCACAATTTCCTAGACCTGGAAAGTGGAGTTCAAAGCCTCTTTGCTTTCCATTTTCTTCAAGCTTTATTTTTTCCTTTTTTTCCCCCTCTCAAGGTGGTCCGTTCTTTGTTCTCGACAGGGCAAGTTGTGATGTGGTAAACTTAAGAGCAGGATTTGAACCTGTCACCTCCGGATTAACAAAATAGTATATTTATAAGTGAGAACATCTGAAGGGGCTACAATATTCAAAGACCTGGAAAGTGTGGAGGTCAAAGTTTCTTTGCTCTCTGTTTTCTTCAATGTTTCCCATTTCCTTTTTCCCCCTCTTGTTGGATGCCCTCTTCCCTGGAAAAAAACTCAGACATGCAAAGTGTTGGGTTGCCCCTAACAATAACATCAGCTATCGATGCGTCGTCGGGGGATGTCAGAGGCCTCTCTTTATTTGGTCATGTCTGAGGGGGAGGGTAGTAGGGAGGAGGGGTAGAGACAAGGCGCTGGTGATGATTGGGGTCGGCAGCTGCACTTACACACTGCATTGTCAAAGGTGGGAAGTGGGACTGTTGAAATTAACGTCGCTGAATGCTGACATGGCTATTGAAATTAGTCTTAAAGGCACTGGACACTATTGGTAATTACTCAAAATAATTGGTAGCATAAAAACTTAATTGGTAACGAGCAATGGAGAGCTGTTGATAGTATAAAACATTGTGAGAAACGGCTCCCTCTGAAGTAACATAGTTTTTGAGAAAGAGGTACACTGTAATTTCTCACTCGAATAATAACAGATTTCAGCTGAAGCCTTTTGTTAAATGCATCTGAAAGCACACAAATTTGTGCAACAAGGGTGTTTTCATTATTCTCTTGCAAATTCGATGATCAATTGAGCCCAAAAATTCACAGGTTTGTCGTTTCTGCATATGTTGGGATACACCAAGTGAGAACACTGGTCTTTGACAATTACCAAACACGTCCAGTGCCTTTAAGGCAAATGCTGCAGGGTGGGGGTGGGGGGCTCTGTCTTGCAGCAGTACATTTGTTGTCTTCTTCTGGTCCATCAAATTCTGTAGGCTAATGATATTGAGAAAAGAAAGATTGTACTTTCTTCAAAATGATTATGTTCTGATACCTACCCTCTGGTAGTCCCAATGGCTGGCTTTAAAGGCACTGTACACGTTTGATAATTGTCAAAGACCAGTGTTCTCACTTCGTGTATCCCATTATAAGCATAAAATAACAAGCCTGTGAACATTTGGGCTCAATTGGTCATCGAAGTTGCGAGAAAATGATGAAAGAAAAAACACCCTTGTTGGACGAATGTGCGCTTTCAGATAGGAATAAAAGACTTCTAGCTAGAAGTCTTTTAATATTCTATTAGAAATTACCTCTTTCTCAAAGACTACATTACTTCAGAGGGAGTTGTTTCCCACAATGTTTTATACTATCAACAGCTCTCTAATGCTTGTTACCAAATCAGTTTTTAAGTTAAGATTTGTTTTGAGTAATTACCAAACGTGTACCTACCCTTTAAATGTCTCTCAGAAGGTTATACAGTGTAGCAAAAGAAGCAAAGCATTATTAGTTGTACACAAATTTTTTTTGTAAAATTATTAAAATGTATACAGTCTGTTTTTGTAGGGTTGGAGTTTGACCAGTGCATTCATTCCAACTTGTTCAGAAATGAAATTCTCTTCACACTGACACCAGGGGCCCAACTTTGTGGAGCTGCTTAAAAAAAGCAGAACATATTCCTTAACAAATTTCTGCTAAGAAAAAGTGAGCATTCAGAAAATCAAAAAAGGAAGTTATCACAACAAAATTATGCATAAACCAGAATAAGTTTTCAAGGCAAAATACTATTCCAAATGTATCAGTCGTGACTGTTATCGTCCTTTTTTTTTTGCTTAGCAAAAAACTTTTAAGCATAATTTCTTTTGCTTAAACAGCTCAATGAAATTGTCCCCATTAATATGGTTTGACAGGTGGGTATAAGAGGGAGTGGGGTAGCATGTCTTCCATGTTTCAACCATTGACAGATGGCCCACAACGAGATGGCCCAGAGTGCATACATTTGTGAAAAGACCAATTTCATAAAGCTGTTGAGCAGAAAATGTTACTTGACAAAATTCTTTGCTCAGCAAAAATTGAGTGGGGCACCAGTCACAACCGTGTACACTTAAGGCAATTTTGGCTGGTAACCACTCTCTGTTAAGCAATAAATTTGTTGTGCTTACAGGCTTTGGGCCCACAGTCACCCAGCAATTGAGAGGCAATCAAGCCATAGTCTTTTGTCAACCTCTGTGTGTCACCAGATAGAGCCCGGAGAGTTGTGGCCTAGTTTAATTGAGTCAATATACAACATTGCTATGCTGGGGGAGAACCATTTAAGAGAGATGGGGCGTCGATCCTTTGTGCAATGCGCCAGCACCTGCCAAGGACATACAATTTATGTGCCTCATAAATTATCGTCACCCGAAACCCCCATGTGGCTTGTTTAAAATGAAGTATTTTGACAATTTTAATTTTCAAATATCAATTTCATTTTTTTTTTATCTGCTCCCTGAGCAATCTTTGCAATAGAACACATTTTGGTGGCTTATTAAAATATGATATTTTGACAATTTAAATTTCTTAATTTTAACATTTTTTATCTGAACAATCCTTGCAATGTCTATTTTAAATATTTTTGTTATTGATTTTTTAGTTTTTTAATAAATATAATTTGTTTGGCTACAGATTCTCTTTATAAATGAAACATTCATTGAGTTGGAATTAATTTACATGATTGTTCTGTTCTAGTTATTTTGTTCATCCTTAGGTGATTCAATTAGTATTTCAAAACGAAGATCACGATGCGTAATTTTTGGTAGTCAAGACATACTATTTTTTTGATAGGAAATGATTTCTAACAATTGTTTGCTTTAATAGCAGCAATGAGCAGGATACCACTCAGAAATTGTTAACATTAACATGGTATTTTGGTTGGTAATCTTACTAAAATTGGGCCTTGGTGTGTTTTAAAAGGAGTATTGACGAATAGTGATGACACGCTCTTGAAAGGTGAAACAGCAGTGGTGTATTGTGTACACGTGTTTCTTTGTTGTTTTTATCTTTTGTACGGGTACTGCCCGCATGTGTTCCTGAGTCCTGACTAGTGTACATAACACTGTGAATTCTAATGAGGCTTTGTTGTGACTAGACACTGGGGAATTTGAGTGTAATTACAGTACATACAAGTAACTATCATTAAATTTACATGATTATTAATATTAATTATTAATATACATGTAGTTTAGTTTATTTATGAGAGGGGATGAGATACAATGTAGGTAGTATGATATAGGTTGCCTTTTGTTTTAAAGAGATCATTGTAGGTAAAAAACACGATTTTATACAGTATAATTAAGTAAATAAATTATGGATTTTAAAATAAGTTTTAGAAGAAGGAAAATTTTATGGCCAAAGAAACCTATTAAACTGATCACAATACATGTACGTACCTCCTGAACAAAAACATGAAATCTATTTATTGACAAATCTAGAGAGTATTCTGAAAGAGGAAAATACAGTTGTGCAAATATTTAGTTTTGGGGGTGCAAATTGAACCAGTTTGAAGCACTCTTGGATAAATACAACGTACTCATCTACCGGTACACTTTTGTCACTGAAAGAGCCTCATCTCTTAGTAGGCCTACCTCTTCCCAAAGGAGTTGACACTATTAACCATCTTAACATCTTCTCATTCATTGAATCGCTAAAATGGTAAACTCTGGCCATCCCAGCACTTTAAACAGGTGTCGCATCTGTCCCAAAAGATATCTCAGGGATTTGCCAAGAAAGCCCCCTTAAGAAAACAGAAGACAAAGCAGATGGATTCATAGGGGGCAAGACCGGGAGGAAAGAGGATGCAAATGTAAGCTTCAGGTGATTTGCCAATAATATGCGACGAGGAGACAGAACACCGGGGCTCTTTGTTAGCTTTCTTGGGAGCTCATCATCAACGACTTGACGGAACCTGATCGTCTCCTGTATGCAGTTTAGGGATAGATGATGAGTTGATAACCTCTGGGATGTGGTATTAAAGGAGCAGCTGGATGACAGCGTTCTTTACTTTAACAGTGTTCCGATGGACAAGTGAGAGTTGAGAGGTCCAAGTGGTCCGTCTGGCTAATGACCAGTTTAAATCCCTCCAGAAAAACAGTTGTAAAATGAAAAATAAAGATTGCACTGCCTCACAGTTTTCAGAACGGGAAAGAGGACTTTTGAGGGTGTTCTTGTCACCTGATTTTCAGGGGTCACCATTTGAAAAAAAGCCCCTAATAAACAATGTATGTGTCCAATATGACAAATTTATTACTAAAATAAATGGTGCATGAAAGGGTCAAGTGGTGACTACATGAACAAAACGATTGTCACTAATCAAGACTACTATTGTTTGGACTTGTTTTTTTCTTCTTCTCCAACATCCCCATTGGTTTTGTACACGAAAACAAAAACCAAATCAAGAACCTCATTGGTTTTTATTTGTATTATTTGATGACTTGAGTTGAACAGTAACAGCGGCTGACACGGTTGCAGTCAAAAATCAAAGATCTATTTTGTGAAAAAAATTTTTTGAAAAAAGAGGTTTGATTTCTTATTGGAGATGAATTGTGAGGAGGTTTTATACATACACGGAAAGGGAAACCTGTTGTTATTGCCATAAATGTTTTAAATAAGTTCTTTTGAAGAGGGCGTATTTGTATAAAGTAGGCCAATGTGTGTAGAGCAGCCTCAAGCTCTTCACCATACAATAAATCAGTTCTATTGAAGTTTCTGAATTCATAAAGTCATACAGAATCAGATATTACCCATGTGTGTAACACTAGATAGAGCCTACTGTATAAACACAATCAAGGTATGTAAAAAAACACCAACATTTATTCCCCCAAAAGATTGAATGCGCTGCCCATAAATATTCATTGCAATTCAAAAAATTGGAACGCCTGCCAAGAGAAAGAAAGACCCAGATACATTTTATGCGGGTAACCGAAGTCGCCGTACTTTCTTAATAACATTACATTGTGTGTTTGCACACCGGTGTCTGATTTTTATTTCATATTGTGATGGTACTCCACAGCAGGCAAGCCAGTGTTTCCGCCAGATGGATCCCTCTCCCCCCTTTCCCCTCCCCCCTTTCCCCTCCTCAGTTTGGCATAACCCCGTAGAGAATACAACATTGACAAAAGACGTCCGCATAGAGGGTAATAACATCCACTGTGTTTACAAGTCATTGTAAGCAAATCCTGTCCACCTCATTTCATCAAAATGAAATATGAATTTCAGGATCCCCCCCCCCCCCCCCGCCCCCCTTCCAACTTGAGGAGTGCAAACCGCACTGTGTATTATACAAGTCATTGTCCATTGTCCACCTCGTTTCATTAAAATGAAATATGCATATTAGAATCCCCCCCCCCCCCTCAAGTTCAAATCATGAAGTGGATTGCACTTTTCCTTCAGCAGACCGATACATGGCCCCCATCTTGTTGTCAAACTGCCCATTACTAATTCTATTAACCCATATGTTTACGCTTGTGGAGGTGCGTTTTAGAAGTGCTTTGCGGTGCACCGGGGGGGGGGGGGGGATGTATGCTCTTGATTCGATTGTTACACAATTCCAAGCCCCTTGTTTGGGTTTCTGTGCCAATGAAGTCCAATTTGTGAGTAGTGTTTTCTTTTAAAAGCCTGCTGGAACCTGATAAGCGTAAATTATTTATTGACAGCAACTTGGAAATTATAGTATGTAATTGGATAGTAATCACTCAAGTTTGTTTTGAGTGAGTCAAAGTGAATTTAATGTTTTGACTTTTTGTGTTTGAATTTTTCTTTGTCTGCTGTTTTGTTATCACATATCAGTGCTAGTGCCAGGGTTAAAAATGGTGTACTTGGTAAACAATGGTTTTGTTTTGGGCAATATTTTGTCGTTTAGGAAATTAACTTTGCAATTTCTCGAAAGATAGAAAGTCCCTTCTGATGCAGTACCGACTAATATATTTAATGGTAATTTTCAAATGCAAAATTTACCTCACTTACAAAAAATTAAAATATTTGACAAAGGATCTGTAAAATGAATTGTTGAAATGGAGGGTAATTTTTATACAATATAGCCTCTGTGTGTCGGTTGCTTTCCCCCCCACAATTTCTAGAGTTTGGCTTGCAGTCAACAACTTGTTTGTCATTGTTTGAAATCAAGTATAGAAGGGGAGGGAGGTTCATTTTTGCAAAATGAAAATGCCTCGCCCTCTCAAAGATTTACATGTATTTTGCTTTGCTGATTTATTTTGCTAGGCATTTGCTGTATGATTTTTTGGTCAATGCTGGTATTATTTTGTAACTTCTCCTTTAAGCATCTGTTTTTCCGAGGTAGGCACCAATTCAAACCAGCCTTACCTCCTTGTGAGAAATTTTTGCACTGGTATTATTTTCCTGGTACACATCAATTCATACCAGCCTTACCTCCTTGTGAGATATTTTGGCGCTGGTATTATTTTCCAAGTACACATCAATTCATACTGGCCTCACCTCCTTGTGAAATATTTTTGCGCTTGTTTTATTTTGTAACCCTTAAAAGGGAGGGTACACGTTTGGTAATTGTCAAAGACCAGTCTTCTCACTTGGTGTATCCCATCATAACCATAAATTAACAATCCTGTGAAAATTTGGGTTCAATTGGTCATCAAAGATGCAAGAAAATGATGAAAGAAAAAACACCCTTGTTGGACGAATTTGTGTGCTTTCAGATAAGAATAAAAGACTTCTAGCTAGAAGTCTTTTATTATTTTAGTGATAAATTCCCTCTTTCTCAAAAACTACGTTACTTCAGAGGGAGTCGTTTCCCACAATGTTTTATATTATCAACAGCTCTCTAATGCTCGTTACCAAGTCAGTTTTTAAGTTAATATTCGTTTTGAGTAATATTACCAAACGTGTACCTTCCCTTTAAGCATCTGTGTTTCCCCTGCTACACATCAATTCATAACCAGCCTCACCTCCTTGTGTGATATGCATTCACACCCTTAATGAACCAACCCCTCCCCCTACTTTTAGTGATTGCCCCGTTAATAAATGATGAGGTGTGGGGGAATCCTTTTCACCTGGTCAGAATCGGTCAACGCCATCGCCGACATTTTTCTCTCTCTCTTCTTTTTTTTTTTTTTTTTTTTTTTTTTTTTTTCTCAACACGTGAGGAGCATTGAGCCAGTGGCTGATGGCTCCCCTGGCTTCAACCTGCTCAGGTCATTATAGATGGATGATCATGACTTACAAGGGTCGCTTGAGACACAGTCTCATCTGAGTAGGGCTGATTGTTTCAAGAGGTTGAGTATAAATGTCGGCGGTCGACCACAACCAGACAAACTCCGCCATGTGGATTTTCAATTTTCAACATTCATTATAATGCTATTTGGTTACAGTATCGTATAATCTAGAGGGGGGCCAATCTAATTGCACTGTATTGTTGATATCATTTCAAGAAGACCCTTATCATTGTTGGTAAGTCAATACGTGGAACATCATTTGCGCACGCACTGGTCGCACGCTCAGGCTTTGTACCACCATGGATGCGAAGGGACTACTTCCAGCTATGGCGCTGGCGCACATCTGTGTGTAATTCAACCCAAATTCCCTTGTTTTACTGTTTTTAAGTGATACCTCAACAGTTATGAAGGCATTTTGTGCTGCCATAATGTGGCTTCTTTGGTCGACAGATTGGTGTATAATCGGCTCATTAACAGAATCCACCGTCAAGCATTTCATAGACACCCTGACAGCGAACAACTTCCCTTGTGTAGCTAAGCAAAATGCTACACAAGTTGTATCAGTTGCTACTCAAAAGTCACCATTTGTGACTACTCAATATTGGCATTTAGTGTGCAAAATCAGTTCAGCGTGCAAAATAAGTTCAGTCTGTACTACTACATGTATACTATACTGCTTGTATAGTTCTATATTGTCACACTGTAAACCATGTTTTAATAATGTCCATCTGCAATGTCCTTTTGTATTGTTCTTCTTTAATTGTGGCATCAGGAGATTAACTCGATGGTTATTTAGTTTACTTATTTAGAATCCATCAGGGGTGCTACTTTTTTTTCTCTCTCCCCCAATTGTATGTGCATGTTTTTGTTTTCTTTACTGTTCTTATTGTCTGTCTTGAATTTTTACCTGTGAAATCCAATTCAATTCAGTTTCAATTCATTCAGGTTTATTAAAAATATCACAAAATACACGACAGAAGTTAAAAAGACTTAAATTGGCGTGTTTACATTCATTATTGTTAAAAATTACAAAAAACAACAAACTCTGACTTAAAAGAGGAGAAGAAAAGCTCCAGGCATGAATGCAAAAAAAAAAATAATATTTGATTAAAATTGATAAAATTCAATATTATTAAAAATTACAAAAGACAACAAACTCTGACTTAACAAGGAGAATAAACTGTAGGCATGAATGCATAAATTTAAAAAATTTGATCAAATTTGATAAAAATTTGATAAAACTTAACCCAACTGTGAAATGAATGAATGAATACATGAACAAGTATGTAAATGTAATGCATTGCAGCAGCAGCAGCAAATGTCACAACACCCAGCCTACCATCATCTTCCATCATCTAGAACAAAGGTTGATGTGTTCCCCGTTTCAATACCCCACAAATTGTCACTTTTCATTATTTCCACGACAACGAAAATGGCTGGGGTTTCAGTTAACGGACAATGGCTTATGTCAGAGCTGTGCATTGAGAGAGTTACAGCATACTGTAGAGGGATTGGCCATTTTCTTTTGTCACTTGGTTGCTGGATGCCATTTTTCGTCCAAATGCAGCACAACCTTTTTGTGGTTTTACTGCGCCTTGAACACCCAGCAGGGTGGATATGTGTGCATTACAAGTCTTATTATTATTATTATTTACCTAAAAGACAGACTAGTCTGGCATCAAGTATTTGCCAATGCGGTTTATTTTTTGATGCAAAATGGCTTCTAAGTTCTCATCGCAAGTTGTCGCAACTCTCAATATACGGCTCTGGCTTTTGTCAAAGCTTTGGATCTAAACCACTGTTGAAATCAAAACCACAATGAAGGTAACCTAGGAATAAAAGTAGAGACAGTTATTAGACATTGTTTTGGCATGTTGTCATAACTCAAAGTCATCTGCTGTGATGTAGTGTTTCGTAAACCTGAGGGGGTAAATGGCATCCCAGGATGAAGCTAAGGGTGCCATTTAAAGAGAGTTCCTGTGTACAACTGAAAAGTTGATTGACAGAACTTTTGTTTTGGGGTATATTGGCATTAGCCCAAAACATTTTAAACTTCTTACAGTGCCTGTTTTTTGGTGCTTTTTTTCAGGTACACTTTTAGATATATATATATAAAATCAATCTAACATGTATGATATTGTCACTTTCGAAATAAATAAAATAGTATGACCTTGGCACTGAAAGAGTTAATGGATGATGTCGTCATGGGTAGTAGTGCCATCTGGGATATCGACCATCAAATATGAACCTTGAATCTTAAATCTTGACTCATGATTACTTTTGGTACGTAATTCATTAAGCAGAAGTATGACCACCTAATTTTTTGTGGTATCACGAAAACTAAATTTCTATTTTAAATTTGCTGGATATAAATGTTTCACTGATCCACTGGGCCCAATTTCATAGAGTTGCTTAGCAGACAGAAACAAAATTGTGCACAAACTTTTTGCCTAGCAGAAATGAGCAGGATACCAGTCAAAGATTTCACACGTAACATGATACTTTGGCTGGTAACCTTATTCTAGTAAGCATATTGTTTAGGTGAGGTTTGTGGTAGCATCATGTGTAAGTCTCTTTCGAGTAGTGTTGGTTCTGAAAAGAAACGGTGGCTGACAACTCCACATTTCACTCAGTATGCTCTGATCATCTTCAGGGGAATGCTGGGGTGGATTTCACAAAGAGTTAAGACTAGTATTTCTTGAGTTAGGACAAGTTACTCGTTGTAACTTAAGACTAAGCCTTAACTTTTTAATATCTCCTAGGGCTAGTCCTTACTCTTTGTGTAATCTACCCCTGGATTCTGTTGCTAGATGCTGCCTTGTAGATTAACTTGGAGTTGGGTTTGACTCGATGGCATGCGAAAGGTTGTAACAGGATAAGCTGGCCTCATCCCGATGAAGCTCCTCCTGTCCTCTGATTATGTTTTGTGGGTTTTTTTTATTTTAAAGATTTCCATGGAAACTATTTTCAAACAAATCTTCCTTTATTTCTCTCTTTTCAGACACGATCTCCTCGCCGTCTGTCGAGAGCTGAACATGGAGGAAGCCGTCCAGGACATCATGGAGCAGCTAGGAGCTGGCGAGACGGGCCGGATCTCCTGCCAAGAGTTCATCAGCTGCCAGCGGAAACTCAAAGGGGAGATCAGCTCCTTGGCCAAGCAGGACAGCGGCCTCTCGTCACATCCGAGCCTCGGGGAGCTGGACGCCAAACTGGAGGGTCAGGGGTCAGTGGGCATGGGCAGTGATCCGAATTTACCGCAGAATTTAAACAAGTACGGGTCATGGCCCAATAGCGATAACAGTCTAGGTGAGTGGGATTTTTGATATTTTTGAAAGAATTTTTTGTTTGGTTCGTTTGAGGAGAATTGAAAAGTTACTTCAAAATTGCGATGATAAACTCAATGTAATCTGATTTTTATTTTCTCAAGTAAATTTTCTAGAATTTTTCTCCAAACTGACACAATAGATTCCATGTAGCCCAAATGTTTACAAGTTTGTTATTTCATCATACAATGTGGTAGATATCACAAAGCATGAACACTGCCTAAGAGTTTGATGGTTTTGTTAGCTTTACCAATCTGAGTGATACCTTTGATTAAACATGGAGTGACACTGTCAGTGTCAGTTGGGCATTCCGAAATGGGTGATGTGCAAGAGCTCAGGATCCTTCCCCGTGGATCATTTCTAGACTAGACTGACTGAAGTAAACAGTGCCCTCTGTTGATCAAATGATGACAATACTGATACAATCACTTGAGTCACTGGTAGTTATAGTTTTCTAGATACCAGCGCTTTATAAGATTTATTATTATTATGATTATTATTACATCCCTGCAAAATAAAACCAAACCCAATAATGGAGTATGTTTTGGATGGATAGAGGTGTTTAAATGCAATGATGGTTGTACATATGTATACGGTAATATGGGGGAAAATGTTTTTGCTTTGACAAGCACTTGACTTGCTCTTTGCAGACTTTAAAGACAGAGGACACTATTGGTAATTGTCAAAGACCAGTCTTCTCAACATATGCATAAAATAACAAACCTGTGAAAGTTTAAACTCAATTGGTCGTCGAAGTTGCGAGAAAACTACAAAAGAAAAAAACACCCTTGTCACACGACGTTGTGTGCTTTGAGATTCTTGATTTCGAGACCTCAAATTCTAAATCTGAGGTCTCAAAATCAAATTTTGGAAAATTACTTCTTTCTCGAAAACTACGTCACTTCAGAGGGAGCCATTTCTCAGAATGTTTTATACTATCAACCTCTCCCCATTACTCTTTACCAAGTGAGGTTTCATGCAAATAACTATTTTGAGTAATTACCAATAGTGTCCACTGCCTTTAAGATAAGTGTTGAAGGATACAAACAATTGCACAATTCTATATTGTTTACACACAACAAATGCTGAAAAGGAAAGCCCCTCTACTGTCACTTTTTGGTTTTATAAGTATTTCATGAAGACATTGTATCGAGAGTTTACCCTAGTTCAATTTTCTCTCTTTGTAGCTTCCTCAGCGGCAAGAGAGAGTTGGGAGCGAGATTCGGGGGCCAGGGACATGAGCCCGGAGCCAGGAGCCTTCCTTCAGAAGCTAATGGAGAGCGCCAACTCCTCGACCGGAAACTTTCTGGAAGTCGCTAACACGGTGAGAAACCATGATTTTTTTTTTATTTGCTGTGGTTTGGTGTTGTTCTTATTGTGAAGATCTTGTGAAAAACTACCTTAGGTCACGGAAGTGCTGTGCACTAAGGTAGAATAGAGTGTGCAAGTGTTTTGAGTATTCGCATCGATCGATACATGACCTGAGTGGCTTGACTCAGCACCATTTTGGATTTCTTCCTTTAAACTTATGGACATAGATTCTACTTTTGTTCATGTTGTCATTAAACCTATGTGATGGTCGCACAAGTTTAGGCTTGATCGGCAAATAGGGTTTCTTTAGCATCCTGATTTGATTTCATAGAAATATGTAGTCTTTATTCGAGTAGTTTTCTCATTTTCAAAGCCTGACTGTAAGGGTATCAGTCAGCCTTAAGTTATGGCGTGAAGGACCAAGGATACAATTATGAATATAATCTGTGCTAAGCCTGTGTCTGAAGCTATGGCTACTGCTAGATTGCCGTGTCATCATGCATTGAAATATAGGACGTCCTTAGTAACAGTCTCTGTAGCCCCCCCCCCCCCCAACTTGGAACTGGCCTTAAACTTAAACAGGGCCCTCTTGTGGTGTAGACTTGTGAAAGTTTGTATCAAAACATTCTTTTCAACAGAGGGCAGTATATCATTTGAACAGTGCTGAACTTTGCTTGACTTTCCTCATAATCTCAAATCGTTCTACAATAAGTTATTTCATATTCTTTACGTACACTTAGGTTTAATAATTGGAATCATGTTTCAGGATGTTTTTGCGATGTGGCTTTACAGTTGACGATGAAAGATATTGATGTTTGTTTACTTGTATGTCTGCTTATTTCTTTGTACATCTGTTGAACAATAGAATATTAATGGAGATGATTTACTGTTGGCGAGAACACACAATTTCAAGTAGTTATCGTGTATGTTGCTGGCCTTGAATTTCGTTCTTGAAGGGGCACAGCAAATTTCCTCTGGTAAGGGGTACGTCTTTGAGTAACTTTGCAAAAAGCACTATGTCAGCATAAACATAGGGCGCCACGGAAATTGCTGTGAGTGCTGTGGGTTATTTCAAGGCCTGATGTTGAATTTAGTTTTGGACAAGTTTGTTGTGTAGAGTCGTTGTTCTTTCTGTGTTGGATCATTGCCATCCAATTATTAAAATTACATGTGGTGTATAACATTATGTATTGTTATTGAAGCGCCCAGGTGAACGACAGATGGTGAAAAGTGAAAAATGGAAACATTGACTTCTAGAATTAGTGAACAATTAGAAAATCAATTTCTCCTTATTAAATCGAAACCGTTTACAGTATTTTGCATTGATTTTCCTTGTAAAGTGCTTTGACAAGACATTGCGTGAGGGGCTACTCTTTCATAAGTCGCCAGTTTTCAGAATGGGAAAATGACTCTTGGTAATGCTATAAATTAGTATTGTGACAAATTTATTTAATTATTTATTTATTAATTTATTTATTTATTTTTTATTATTATTATTATTATTATTTTTTTTTTTTTTTGGGGGGGGGGGGGGGGGTTGCCATTTGCAAAAAAAATACCTTCCCAAATACACAATGTGTTCAAACAAATGATCAATTGATCACCTTATATAAATGGTGCCTGAAAGGGTTAATATTAATCGGACATCAAATTCCTCACATTAAATTTTACAAAATTAACTATGGTCAAATGCCAACAACCAGCTTGAGATCCAAGGTCTTTTAATATTTGAGTGAGAAATTACCTCTTTTTCACAAACTACGTTTCTTCAGAGGGAGCCGTTTCTCACAACCTTTTATAATATCAACAGCTCTTGGTTGCTTATTACCAAGTAAGTCTTATGCTAAATATATTTGATTACTTATCATTAGTGTTCAGTAACATATTTTGAACACTGAATGCTTTATTGAGTATGCAAATGGTGATTTTGAGTTGCAACCATAGAGTTATAAGAACTAGAGGGTGCACTGGTGATGCTTCTTGTACAAACGCGACGGGACCGCAACGAGACACGTGCGCCATTATGTACGCGCGTTGAATACGAAGTACTTGTTGGAGTTTGTGTTTATTGAACGCTGACGCGATGCTGTTTTTTCAACTTACAAAATGGCCGCACAAACACATGCTAAGCAATGCCTGTTTTGTCAACTTAGAAAATGGCCGCCTGCGCGCATGCCGGGTCGCGTATATAGGCCAGTGCGCCCTCTAGTTCTTATATATAACTCTATGGTTGCAACTGATACATTTTGTGTAGCAATTTGCTCTGCTGTGCAAGGGACATCATTCACTGCCACACATTAAATTTTACAACATTAACTGTGGTTGAGTTGTCGAATGCCAACACCCAGCATGATATATGAACACAGTGATCATTAGGAAATCCACCAGCAGCGATATATAAGAGAATGTGTAAAACCCATTGCAGGTGCTTGCCCTCAATCATCTCTCATGGAACATGACCGCTTTGGCACGTCATCATTCCGTTAATCCCTTCTGAGTAACTGAGACACGTGCTGCAAATAGGACTCTTTAACCTTGCCCTCCCTGTAATACTTTCAAGTATTCTTCAGTTAGAAATGAATGAAAAAATTGAATGTTCATTAAAGTTCTTTTTTTTTTTTGGGGGGGTGTGATTTATAGGCAAAATTATATAGAAAGTTACAAAATAAGTCACAAATGGAAGTTTCAGCTGATTGCCGGGTCTGTTTGCTGAGAAAACAGCAACAACAAATCCAATCATAGGTTCTCTATGATCTCATCCATTATTCACGTCTCAAAACAACGTGTCTCAAAAAAAATGTTTAAACAAGATTTAAAAGGCTGTACAATCCCTTTAAACTGGAGAATACCAAGTGGCATATATCTAGAATATCTAGAAGTTGCATTCCCTGTGGCATATGTCTTACATAAAGCTCCATCTGTACACTCATAGAGTCATATCCTGTCAGTAAAGTCACCCCAACCTTGTCAAGATATTATGCACAGATTAGATCTTATTTCTTCGGTTCGTAATGTACACAAAGTGAACTGTTGCTTTCGGCAATGATTTGCCAGCGAAGGTTTTTAAGTCGGTGTGGTCAAATATACAGAAATGTATGTTGGGTACATTGGTGCTCTGCCTGTTGGCAAATATAAGATTTATTTTTCTGCAATTTGGTCGGGGAAATACTCTGGACAAAAATCTCAATAAAATCTACATGTACTTACGTGCTCTGTTAACAAAAACATCACTGAAGCTCTCTGGTTTTTTTGGGTCAGTTAGGAGTAAATCACACTGAAAGTTGACACCATTTGAAACAAATCATCGGATATTGATACTGATCATGTCCTTCATTATGCTGATGGGGTTAATGTCATGTGTAGTGTTTTTTTATCATCTCTTGGGAGATGGTTTTATATTCATAATTTATTTGAAATTACTACTTCATGGTTAATCAATTGTGATGGTAATTTTTCGTTCTTGATTCTTTAATATTGACGTATGGAGAAGTATTGTGCAAGATCATGGAAACGATTGCACAAAATTAATTTGTGGAAAAGAAGCAAATGGTAAACAAATTCCTATTATAGATAAAACAAGATTGATAGGAATTTTACAAAATATCTGGATTTTGACTTGTAGCTAGTGAATTTGGCTGATACGTGTAGTAAGTGTGCAATTGTTGATATAAATGTAGCTAACAGTGCTACTGACGATGACTAGAGCAAGCTAGTCAAAATGTTGAGACCAATTAAGAATTAACTCCGAGGTAGTGAAGTTAAGAACGATCAACCAAAAGCTAAAGTAGTAGTCCAGATCGATTTTCTACCTTCTTCCCAGGTAGTTGCACATGTTGCGAAAAAACTGGACAGTTCTTTTCACTCCCAATAGTAGAATATAAAGCAAAACAGTTTTCTAAGGGACAAAATCTACCGGGCAAGTAGATGATGAACACATGGTGTTACCCCACACCAAATATATAGTGCTACTTAAGTTTATAATTGCATGTATTCATGACTTGTGCCAGGAGGTTGATAAACTTTCATAAGGATTGCATCAGTGGGGCAATTGCCTTTCACAAGGTGAAATTGTAGGCTTGGAATTACATCTTTGAGAGGGCAGGGATATTTTCATTTTGCAAAAGGGCACAGGGCTCGAAATAGCCCACGGCACTCACAGTGGTGCCCTGTGCTTTTGCTGTGGTGCCTGCTGCAAGGTTCCAAATACAAACTTACATCTTCCCAATGGAAGTGCCCTTACCAGAGGAAAATTGCCATGCCCCTTCAAGAGCGAAGTTCAAGGCCTGAGGGCACTCCCATTGGAAAATCTTTAAGTCTATTGGAAAGTTTTGAGATGGGCACCAAGGCTAAGACCTGGTACAACAGAGGCCATGGCCTCCGTGGTCTGCCTCCATCAAATTCCAGGCCTGAAATTGAAATTTGTTTATTCATCCAGCAATGTCATGTTTTAACGCTTGGGGGGAAAAGGAAACAACGCAAGTCACTTTCTGACTCATTTCAGAAGATTGGGTCACCGACTCTGTATTAAGGGCACGAGTGATTGAAAACAAATCTTGGCCCCGCCGTCGCCGTAATAAATGTAAATTGTTGCGGATAAATATGCCAAACGTGCTGAAATCACACATGTGGGAGTTTGCGACGGGTGAGATTTCTAACCCCCCTCAGAGAAATAACTTTGTGTCGGATGTTTTTTATCGAATGAAAAATAAAATCACTTTGTGGTTTTTTCCCCCGGTCTCTCCTTGCGCTCATTGACACTCCAGGCGAAACTGAAATGTTTTGTCTTGCTAATGGCATGTAATTTCCTGGATAGCCTCCCCCAAATGCATGTAGGGGATGCAAGCCAATTATTATTAACCTAGTTACAGTGGTGTAGGTCTGCATGTGGAAGAGGCCATTTCATGCAAAACCGTAAATTTAGAGGACAACAAAATCATAAAAATGGAAATGGAATACATGTATCATAGGTGATCACAATAATGGGAGAAAAAACATGTATGCACTCAGGGTTTGCCCATAACTTTTTCAGTGACTAGCCAGCAGGACCGCTTAGATAGCCATTTCTCTATTCCGCCAGCTTTTTCACTGGGCCATATTTGAGTGTTTCTTTGCAACCAGCACTGCTTGCAACATTGTTATTAGCATAAGACTTTGTGACTGAAGGAATATGAACAATTAAATCAGTGTTTACAAATATATCAGCGGCAAGCAATCGACTTGCGGGCCTCCAAATAAACCATGGCACCATGTGCTGTGGTGCCCTCTGCAAGGTTCCAATGCTAACTTACAGTATCCTCATACTTAGAAGTTCCCCCTACCAGAAGGAAATTGATGCGCCCCTCCAAGAGAGAAGTTTCAGGCCTGCCGTCGATTTCACAAAGAGTAACTCTTCCTAACTTAGGATTAATCTTAAGGTCTGCATGCTACAGTGCAGGGTTGGGACTCATCCTAAGTCCTAAGATAAGTCTTAATTTAGGAGGAGTTTTGTGAAATCGACCGGCAGAACTAGCCAGCCAGACTAGTTCAACATAATTGGACTGGTCCTTGTGTGTTTTTTAACTGCAATTTGTCACAAACCGCTGTTGAGAAACTAGTCATGTGTTTGTGTTAAACTTTGACTTCCTCAGAAGAGAGAACAGAGTCCCCCTTTCAAAAATGTAACCAAAGCCACCAAGTTATAATTAAACAGAAATTGTGAGAAACAAGTGCAGACACAACATTACTCCCTGCAGAAGCGGACAGTTTAACCTCAGTGTCATCTATCTTGGAATCTCACTGAAAGACTTGCTTTGTTCTGCTTCACCTGTTTTTCAAGGGATATTTATGAGGTGCGGTCTTTGCATTTGTTCTTGAAAAAGCAAAATAAAAATTTAGAAATGTCTAAGGAACTTGTAAGGAAAGGCGTTTTTTTTAATCTTTAAAAAATCAGAGAAAACAGATTGGATTGGTTGGTTGATGAGTTGACATAGAGTGTCACCTGTTTCGTTAAGGGTATTTATGAGGTGCGGTTTCACATTTTTTCTTGAAAAACAAAATAGCAACTCAGAAATGTCTACTCTAAGGAATTTGTAAGGAAAGGGGTGTTTTGTAAACTTCCTACATAAGAGAAAACAGATTGGACTGTTGGGTTGTTGAGTTGACTTAGAGTGTCAGATTGTGTCCTACATAACTCAAGCTCTCTACTATTTGTGTGGGGCCTATTTTTTTTATAGCAATGTTAAAATAATTGCGAAGCAAAACAATTTTGTTGGATGCTCTAAAGGCAAAGTATATAATATATACGTATTTGTTTAACCGTTTAATAGAAATCCAAACTTTGATCGAGAAAGAAGGAAGTAGTCTTGCGTTTAAGACATTTATGATGAATGAAAAAAGACTGACAGGAAATATAAAATTGCCCATAACCACAGGATGTGAGCGTTATAATTTTCAACAAAAGATTCTTGTTATGATTCCGGAGGACAAATAAGAAAATATTTAGGTTCATAAAATGAAGGGACTCCAAACTGATGTTATTTGACGGTACAACAATTGCAAATCTTGTCTTTTATTTACATGTATTCCTTTCCCTTTTAAATGAATTCTTCAGACACATCATTTTCTAAAGAAGTTATAGCTCAGCAAACTTTTATTAGTGCCAAAAGAAATGTTTTCACTAATAATTTTCAGAAAGTTTTGTCTCGAATAACGGAGGAGGGCAAACCATATTTTGAACAGATGTGAAACCCTGTGGAAGTAATGCACAGACACATTGCCTGCACTCATTGTACGGGTTGTATTTGTTTAGGTTGCCACAGACAGCAGCAGAGAAAGTGCTGGGATTGCATTAGGCCAAGTAAAAATATATACCAGGTAATCGTCCAGGTTTTTTTCCAAAAAGGGGAGGATGAGGGCCTTTTTATGTTTGAAATCTTTTCACAAAGGTAGCTGCTAAGCATTTTAATTCAAATTGGCTACCAATTCTTCAGTTTTATAAAGTCATCATTTACTTGATGTAGTCACAAGTTCTTATAAGATTAATAAGTTTAATGAGAAATACACAGGAACAAAAAGTAAAAAGAGAGAGAAAAAAAGCGGCCTCAAAAAAGGATGAGGGAGAGGGCGATCAACTATTTATTTATTTATTTATTTGGCCTTTAGGATGGTGGAAATAATAGGCAAGGAAATGACTTGGAATGGAAATTTGATTACTACGAGTCGACGGAGGACATCGACTACAGACGTCGTCGCTGCAGAGTTTGTTGAGATGGAAGACCAACACTGACTTGATTTATCTTCACAGCTCGATGCTTTGTCTCCTTGCTCTCTGCTTTATCTTTATTTTTGTTTTTATAGTTTTCTCCGCCAAGTTCCTCAGGAAACTCAGATGCATGATCGCAGCAGTACTTGGATTGCCATTAAGAAAGGCGTACCTAATTAGGAAGATTGGATTTCAGGTGTTTGTTGACATTATAAGGAACGTGTGAATTACCCTGGGCAGTAATCTTGTGTTGTCATTCATCGTTAAAAAAACACCTTGTATTAGTCATCGTCTATGTATAGGGGGGACTCCAGTCTGGGACTTGCATTTCAAATACCCAAAGTTCAGTTTCCGAAACATGAATTGATTCAATGACAATGTTTATGATTTTTTTGTGATACTGGATTTCAACGTTAAAAAAACCTTCTATTAGTCATCGTTTATGTTAAGGGGAAACTGCAGACAGGCACAGCAGACCTCCATTTCGATAAAACCCCCAAAGTTCAGTTTCAGAAACATGAACCGATTCAATCACCAATGTTTACGATTCTAGGGGATACTGGATTTTGACTCATGCTGCTGCATCTCACATAGGGGGGTATCGTTTTAGTATCCCTTCCTCACATACTTGAGAAAAGCTAGCCTTCCTCCTGGGATGCGGCGACTGATCACGATCCTCGGCCAGCCGAACGTGATGAAAGCCGTCTCCCTTGGCGTGAATGTGTGTGTGTGCGTTCTGGATGCTTTGAGAGACAGCATATCATTGCCCCGGTACTAATGGGGAGGTCAGATCTACCCTTGGACAGACAGCAGAGAGTGTGAACGACATCAGCTCGGAGCGGCTGTCCTCCTGGAGGTTGGAGGGCACTAAGAAAGAGAAGAGAAGTGTATGAAGACGTCACATTGGACAACAGAGGGTGCTTTTTTACCTCTCCGCATTATTAGTCCCGGAAAGAAAAACCGATTAGGGATCAACATATTAAAAAGGAATCTGATATCTTATTGATGAGAGGGGGGAAGAAAACAGCGAGAATGTAAGCCTCTCCTTGGAGATTGAGACTCGCCAAGATTTCTTTGGGTGATGTGTTGCCATGGTTACAGCAAGTTCAGCATTGCTCTGTCTCAAATGTGACTTGCAGGTGTGTTTTTTATTGAAGACTCATTTGAGTCCTGTGGGGTTATTGATGAGATAAGCATGCACTGGACGCCGTATCATCCATCTGTTGCTTTGTGCAGTCTTGAAGAAACGTTTCTTCTCCTGAAACTTTTCTGACAAGGGCTGCACATCTCGGCGACGTCGTTGCACTTTGTGAGAATGTATCGGATGTAGCAAGGTGTTGTGTACTTTGCGCCGATGTGAGTAGTGTGAACTCCTTCATTTTCTTGTCGCTTCAATTCAAGCGTGTATGTTTTTTTTGTGAGGGACTGATGTTATTAAAAAGCACTTCAAAGTCTAGACGTATGATAGATTCCTGATGGAGGAGGGAGTTGCTTCGTTCGCTGTGGGATCAATGCAGTAGCCGCAGCAGAGAAGTAATTTCATTCTGACATCCTCGCCTGAATGGAATGAATAGAGTATCTAGATCTCTGACATTTGACGTATGTAGAAATATAAAGTGAGGTCGTCGTCAGAAACACACTACAATTGAGGCTGTATTTGCTACATTGTTCTACAGAGTCCCAGACAATTCATGAAAAGCGGATTTTCTATATCTGTTTGTTCTACAGAGCGATGGAACTAACTCTTATTACTCGAGGTGTATACTTATATAGAATGACTTGCTGCTCAATTGTTTTTTTTTAAACGTTTCTGTTGGTAACTCGGCAGGATTGTTAAAGGAGACCATAAAGCCAAGGGTGCGTTGGTGGAGTATAGAGTGGACACAAAATTCCTATTATAAACTAAACAATTGGAGAACAGGCGGTGCTGAAGACAAGACAACTGTTAAATAGAATGTCAAGAAGAAACACTGTTGCAACTGTAGAAATTTAATTTTCAGTGTTGCTTCACAAGACGATCAGCAACCCTTCACAGTTGTGACAAGAAAGTCAAACTCTTCACAGAGAAAGCTGCAAAATCTGATTGGATTAACGCCAAGGAGACATCAAGGAACAATCCGCTTAATCAGACGGTGTAGAAGGAAACAAAAGCGTCCTGTCAAGCTGGCATCTGTCGCAGCAACTTCCTTAGTGGATTCGTTAAATTCTGATCGCCACACAGTGATTAGAGCATTTTGACTAGAAAGCGACCAACGAAGGGGAGAACTTAAATCATGTTGTATTGGTTTTTAAATATTGTTTCCTTCCGTGGTGTCAGCTTCTACACTGGGGACCTATAAAGAAACACCACCCCTGCAAAATTTTGAGGATAGCGTTACAACTTTCCTGAAATCAACCCTGTAAGAGCCCCAGCGAATAATAACACAATAATAATAATAGTAATACCATATCGCCACAGAACTACTTTACACTGTATGCATTGTGTCTCTCCCACTCATGTGTGTGTGTAAGGGGTCTCTCCTTAGAACGACCCAACCAGTCGGCTTAACATTGACATGATGATGTGGCCGTGAAGAGACAATTTCAGCCGAGAGAGTCCTAATCATGTTACTGCATTAATTGATGACGGAGCACACGTTGATGGCGAATAAAAAAAAAAACGGTGACAGCGATCCTGACGGGGATTACGAGCACCTGTCTCTGAATGCAGTTACAAGGGGGCGCGGAAAAAAAGATGAATCCTTGCTTGGATATAGTGTGACTGCTCGAACTATCCTGTCTAACGACAGCAGTTACAGGGGACAGGGAAAAAAATACTCTCTCGGTATGAGTGTGACTACTGGTTAACTATCCTGTTTAACGTGCTTGGTGATTTCGATGTACGTAATTCACACAGGAAGAGTGTGCTTTGGAACATGACTGTCTTTAGGAGAGTAAACCTTAAGTAAGTTTAAAGTTTGATTACAAATCCTTGCTTGGATTCAGTGCGACTACTACTAATTATCCTGTCTTAACGTTCAGTGCTTGGTGATTTTGATGATACGTATTATTCACACAGGAAGAGTGTGTTTTTGAGCATCACTTTTGTATTCAAGGAGAGTAAAGTTTTAAGTTTGTATACATGCTGGAGCAAAACAATTTCTCTTTGATCCCTACATTTGTTGAGTGTGGACAACTTTGGCATCTGCAGATTTATGGATGAGTGTCAATTGGATTTAATGGAGGAGCAGTGAAATGGCAGTGTGCGTGGTGGATTGAATACATTTGGCATTGTTTAGAGAAAGGAAACTTCTCTTTCAGTTTTGTGTAGAACATCCTAATTAAGGATCATCTTGAATTTCCATTTTACGTTGGAGTTTTTTTTACAAACTGGAGCTCAGAAGGCAAACTAGGAAAAGCACAAACAAAACTCTGAGGGATATGTAACTTCTGACCACACTTTTGTGGGTACCCCTGGAGGGATTTTTCACAGAGGAGTCAGGAGTCTTTGAGGTTACTGCACGATTGTGAACTTTCAAAATGGCCAATGTGAATAATGGTCACTTATGCCCCGGTGGAGTGCGTACAACAAGGACCAATGCAGACATGGTATGTAGGAAACTTTGTCATATACTATTGATATAGATTTATCATAAACGTATTGTTGGAAGTCAAGTTTCAAATCAATTTCATTATTGTACAGTGTACTAATGTATACATTATATGTGCAAAACTATACGTTTATATCTTTTTTTAATTTACATACACTTCTTCCTGTAAGTTAAGCTTTATACATTGTAATAGACAAAACAATGTTTTAGTTCTATAGAAATGGATTCCAGTACTTGAGTCTGAACCCCAAACACAAATTATAACTTATTTTTTAGATTGTGGGCATTACTAATAATTCTGAACATTAGCAACTGTTACCAACTTTGCAATAATCGGCCCGGTGATCACAGTACGCATCTTCTCATATTTTCAAGGTAGAAATCCAGGTTTGTTTTACAGAAATTCTGCAACTCTGCAATTTTTTGATTCTGGGCATCATCCCGGGGTTAGGTCCCAGGTCATCCTGGGCTAGGGTCTGGGTACAAATACATTAAGTTTTGTGTTCCTTCTTAATGTTTTGGTTTATATTGATATTCGTTATGATTTATTTGTTTTCTACAGATCAATTTTAACGTAAAAACCTGAAAAACAAAAAAATGAAGGGGTAAAAAGGCAATAGTGAAAGTCAAGCTAAATGACCCAAAACAATACAGTCTTTTCATGCCAACATTAAACATTCCTGACCCTATTTGTAAATGATATAAATCAATACCAATTTATTTCTTCTCCCCAATCGATGTCCATATTTGCTCTTGACTAATTGGCTGCACCAAATAAACAACAGATAGAGACGTTGACCCATAAATATTTCAGTCATCTGCTCAACCCAGCGTGTCAAATTCTGACAATTCCTAGCCCAAGTCATTATTTATAATTCTGGCCCCAATTTCATAGGGCTGATTAAGCACAACAAGTAGCTGAGAACAGTAATATTATGCTTACCAGAATAAGGTTACCAACCAAACTACCACGTCACATTTACCATCTGTGACTGGTATCCTGCTTATTTCTGCTTAGCAGAAAGGTGCCAAACATAATTCTCTGCTTAAGCAGCTCTATGAAATTGGGCCCTGATGATGAGCAACTGGTACCGGCTTGGCAATCACTGGTACCCGTTTTCTCATATTTTCAAGGTAGAAATGTAGGTTTATTTAAACAGAAACGAGTTACAGAAATTCCGCAGCTGCGCGAGACATGTGTTGGTAGTTTTTCGTCGTCGCTAGATTTTTTAATATATCTTTATGTTTCCTTTGCCAATTAAAATACATCCTTCCCGAATTGTTTTTCTTTTTCCCTGAGGTCAGCATATTTGTTTATTTTCAAAATTCTTGATGAAAACCTGTAAACAATTAAAAGATGCCATGTCAGTCATCTTGAATCAAGTCCTGTAGAAAAATAATTTGAGAATGAAAACAGAAATACTGTGCTTAGCAATACATTTTCAGGGGTTGCTTTCACAAAGAACTTAGGCTAGGAGATATTAAACAATTAAGGCTAGTCCTAAGCTAGGACTAGCCTTAGGATTAGTAACTCGTCCAAACTCGAGATAAGACTAACCCTTTATGAAATCCACTCCTGGCCTGGAATTTCATATGTTTGAGGGTAAGGCCGAAGGGCACCTCCATTCAAAAATCTTAAAATCTATGGGAATATTTGGAAGGGGCATGAAGGCCAAGACTAATGCAACAGGGCCCATGGCCTTAAAGGGCAATTTCCACTTATGGGCACAAAATTTTGACACGGGGGGGGGACTTGGATAGTTATAACAAAGTGAAGTTTGTTGTCAATATATTTTTGTAATGTACATTCAGAAGCACAAAAAGATTTTGGTTGAAAAAAAATAGTTAGATGAAAGTTAGTATTAAAGAAACTGGAGGAGATAAAAGATTTATACAGATGTAGTGAGGACTGACATTTTTGTTAGCATTTGGTGGATGTTTTACTAAAAAATAAGTGTATTGACGAATGTTGTCCAGATACAAATTCTACAGACCGTCAGCTTCTTCTAGGCCATTTATTATAAGAAATTATAATTGGGAAAAAAAAAAAGTTTCCAGGCTTAAATTGTTTTCATTTCAAATATTGACCTTCCTGTCCAACTTTAGTCGAAACATGTAATGCCCATGTTCCACGGTGAATAAATTAGTTTCACTTCCTTCAAGATAAGGAAGTACTAAATAATCTTCATTTCAAAATCTTCTTGTACAAATATTACTTTGGGTGTGAAATGCCATCTATAAACCACACCGTTTTCATTAAATGCAAATCCATCATCAATTTCATTTTCACGTCTTCAGTCGAAGACGTCATCAACGCCGGGTGTTTCATTTTAGCCTGGAGCACATTATCTTTTATTATTTCTGGATTGTTTTAAGAAACTCCTCCACCTTGTCCATATTTCATTCGTAAGGCTGTTGTCTCAAGCCATCTCCGAAAGCTCTTCCATACATCATCCATGTGTCTTGACGGTCTCGTCTCGGTGTGACCGCAGTGCCAGGCTGAACGCAAACTGAATAATTCTGAATCAAGAAGGAATATTGCTTTATTCCATACATCATGGGTTTTAGAGTATGACTCATCCAGCTGGAAGATGCCATATTTATGTCTTGCTTTTTTCTTGGTTTGACTTTTTTTTTTTCATTTCCGTTTTATAATGGATTGGATTCCAGGTAGATCAATAAGTTATGACAATTTTCTTTTTGTTCATGGGATAGATTGCAAGTAAATTCCGGATTGGAGAATATCAGTTTCTATTTTTCCTGCTAGTGATGTATAATTATGTGTTTATGCGCCAAATCTCCAGGAGAGGGGACAGAGATGGTTAAGTAGCATTCTCCCCATGCATTATAAGCTAGTGTATCGGGCAAATGCTCTGAAATGCATACTGATACGCGCGAATTATATTCAATACCCCCCCCCCCCCCTTAAAAAAAGGGTCAAGATTAAAACTTTAGGAATGCCCCAGATCGCAGAGTTGAGATCAAAGATAAAAAGTCTGAAAACCTTGTGGGGGGTTTCGCCCTAGTCAGTAGCCTCTACTTTTAAATTTTTTATTTAAAATTTGTTGAGAAAGCCTTAACTAGACATTCTGTACTTGAACTTCTCCAGTAAGTAATTTTCTTGTTGTAGGCTCTGGTCCCAATCAATATACTGCAGAGATTCCACCACATATTACCTGAATGCACCATCAGTATGTTAGCAATGAACCATAAAACTGATTGGCATTGATTTATGTGAATAAGGGAAGATCACGGCTGCTTATGGGAGAGAAGGAATTTGGCGTTCAGCGATGAGCCTTTCACAAAATGCCAACCTCTGGAATGGGCTACGGACCGTCAATCATTGAATTCTCAGACGTGGGTTTGGATTCAAAGAAACACATCAGACATTTTTCTGGATGTTTTTAAATGTCATTGTGGACTTGCCATTCTTGTGTAAATACTGTGGCAGTTTTTGCTGTTTTCTCTGCAAGTAGACACTATTTCACAAAAACTTTTACGTGTGACTTTTGTTTCATCTTTCTTTATAATTTTTCCATTGAATCAGCATTACCGGGTATGTTGACAAAAACCCAATCTGTGACCGTTCATTTACAAAGGCGACTCAAATCTTTATTCATAATAATTCGTAATATGAAATAGGCCTAGGTACATGTGCTAAAAGCAAACAACCATGAACTTATCCCCAAATAATTGAACCCACCTACAGTGTACTTTCCCATTGTACTAAACTTGTTCAAGTATAATTCATTCACAAAAAAAGCGGTTGTAGAAATACGTGTTTCACTACTTAAAAACCGAAAGAAAACAAACATGCCTGTTTCCCCAGTGTTCCCTCCCCACATGCTGTTTTCAGTAATATTTTGCGGTTCACTGGGCAACTATTTTATCACACTTACGGTTCACTTGGCAACTCTTTTATGATGGCCCTCCTAATCACCCAAACCATAATCCTTAGCGCTGCCAGATGAGCCATTTTCTCAGCTCCCACCAAACAGGTCTAGATTTCCCAGCGGAAAATGGATTTCCGGTGATGCTTGAATAGTGAGCCAAGTTTGTGTAACGACTATTTGCTTTTCCTGAAAATCGAGTTCCATTCTCGGATGATGAAAACGAATCATTCAGGGATTTTGTGGGATTTCTTTTTTTAGGGCGCCCCTTTTTATTTCTCTTCTTTCGCGTTCCCTCTAACTGCGGTTTTCCACACCTGCAAAAACATGGAGGTTTGACAAACAACTTTTAGTCACATCAACTTTTTATTTACTTTTTTTTTTAAAAAGAAAAACATGTTTGTTGTTGATCTGCTCTTGATGGAGGATTTCATTAAACCCCAAAGTAATTTGTGTTTTTGAAAGCATGAACTCTAAAAGTTCCTGCAAGTTTTGATGAATGTTTTCCACTGTTACAAAAACTCTGCTTTAAAGACACTGGACACTTTTGGTAATTGTCAAAGACCAGTCTTCTCACTTGGTGTATTTCGACATATGCACAAAATAACAAACCTGTGAAAATTGAGCTCAATTGGTCGTTGAAGTTGTGAGATAATAATGAAAGAAAGAAAAAAGAAAAAAACCTTGTCACAATGAAGTTGTGTGCTTTCAGATGCTTGATTTCGAGACCTCAAAATCTAAATCTGAGGTCTCAAAATCAAATTCGAAAAATATGTACTTCAAAGGGAGCCGTTTCTCAAAATGTTTTATACTATCAACAGCTCTCCATTACTCGTTACCAAGTAAGTTTTTATGCTAGCAATTATTTTGAGTCATTACCAATAGTGTCACTGCCTTTCACAATCGTATTAATGTACTTCACTGTGATATACAAACTGTTTGTAAACCAGGCACCACCTGCCTGTACTTGAGTCCCAATTATAAGCAATTGAATACTGACGGCAGGACTTTACGCGGTTGAAAACATAATATTTAAAATGTGTCTCATTTGCATGATGAATGGACTACTTTTACTCATTTTTTTTCTCCCCTTCAATGGGTCATTCATTGACACATATTGCCTCCTGTCGAGAATGCTTTTTAAAGGTACATTTTCAAGACGCCCAGAAACTAGGTCATCCAATCTATGGTAACATTTAATAATAGAGTCCGTAGGGCGTCACTGACACTTCGCATTCAAATCAAGTACCCTGGCCCCCTAATTGCATCCACCGATGGTAGCACAAGGGGAGTTAGAAGAACTACCGAGTGCAGTGATAGAGAGGGGGGGGGGGGGGGCATTTTGTACGACGCTGCAGGGCTCGTAGCTAACCACCACGGTTTCGTTCCCCGTACCAGGGCTCTGGGCCGCGGTGCATTACTCACCCACTGTGCCTTGGCCAGGGAGAGCCCTCCTCTTGATGGATTGGCTGAGTGAATAATGCATTGGTGAAATGTTAGTTGGGTTTGGCGGCGGCGGGGAAGCTACTTGGGTCTGTTAATGCGAGGTGGTTGACCTCGTATCCAGGAAAAGCAAGTTTCTTTAGCATCCATATTGACTCTTTTTTCTGCAGTGGGTTTTCTATTTGTTCTCAAATAAACAGTGATAAGTTGACCACTGTCTATGCAGATGTCACTTACAGAGTTTTCCCCCACAAATAACATCTGTTCTGAATTGAAATCATTTCAAACTTTGTTTTTAAAAATTTCACAATATATATTCATTGTGAACAAAATACCTACCATAAAAATAAAGATGATGCTGTTTGGATTAAACAAAATGAGAGGTCATGGCCTCTGTTGCCTTTGTCTCCGCCTTGGTGCCCCTACAAAAGTTTTCCATTTATTTCCTATTGGAAGTGCTCTTTTCAAAATGAAAATGGCCTCGCCCTCTCAAAGATGATAATCAAGGCGTGATAGATACATAAAATGTAGGTCCTCCGTGGTTAAAAAAATAAAATAAAAATCATTAATTTCCTTTAAAATATCTGGGAAGCTTTCCTCCCCCACTTTTTGAAATGCACTTTTCCCTCCATCCTCTAAAAGTCATACACTTTCTTTAAAAGGTAAGAAGATTCAGACCGATATGAAAGTTTCCTTTTTCCATCGCAGGATACACTGCAGGCACAAGGCAAGGATTATGCTTGTGCTTTCATGCCCCCCTCCTTGAGTCAGGTGTACACACATTGCGAACCCACATACTATACACTCCAAATGAGTCATCAAATCTCTTCACAATTTAATAATAATTTCTCAATCTGTTGAGCTCGTACAGAAACAGAAATTGCAGAGAAAAATCTTGCCAGCCTTGTGGAGTTTTCCTTGTGCACGCTAATTCATCATGACGTTTCGCATCCTAAACGCATTAGGACCTGTCAGCGATGGATCACTTGCTACTCAAACTCAGGCTGAGATGCTACGCAGTGATTTTTGTAAAATCATTTTTTATCATCGGCGCTTCAAAGAGAGTGCACTATGCCACTCAATTGATGAGGACGAGTGAAGTCTCAGATTCTTAGGGAACCCAATTTGGGGTAACCCAATTTGTGGATCTCTGTCTGTTCTCCTTTGTTTCTTTCTTTGTTTTTTGCTAAAAGTGCATCTGTCAACAGAAATTTGGTACAAATTTGTAGATCTCTGTCTTTTCCTATTGTTTCTTTCAACAGATTTGTGTACACATTTTTTAGTCCTATATTATGGAGCTGCTTCAGTTCAAAAAGTAACAAACGATATCTTGCTGGGTGTGGTGGCGGGGGGATGTTTTGAACAAACATAAGAAATGTTCAGAAAACCCACGTAATCACTGAATCAGGTATGGACAGGAAAACCTATCCACATGTAAGGCTCGTTCTGAGGTGGGAATAGAACTGGGGTCCACTGACTTGAAAGGCTGGGAAACAAACCACTGAGCCAACATGATCACCAATGTAAACACTTATTCCAATACTTAAAGTATATCTACAAAAACTTTAATTAGGTCAACAAGGTTTAACTTTCATTATTAATTTAAGAATGTTCATAGAGACTAAAATCTTAAACCTGAAGCTACTTTTATTTCAAAAACAACTTTTTTTGTAAAATCATTGCATAAAAATATTCACAAGTTCTATGTTCACAGAGACTTTATGAAGCATAGAATAAAATGTATTTGATTTATTTAAATATATGCCTCTTTTGTGTTGACACCCAGTACGAAGGACATTTCCTTCCTCCATAATACTACACTTGTTGTCTTCAAGCTATTTCTGTGACCATAGAGTACCTGAGTACCTTTCTCTATGCTGTGACTATGTAATTTATTGATAGTGGATTTTTCAATAGAGGGCGCTATTGTGCATGACCACTAGTATTGCTACAGGTAGGTACATGTATTTGAAATGCAATGTTGGCTGCATACATGTACGCTTGTGTGATATGTGTACAATAACATGTGCAGTTGTATTTAGTGCATTATCAACATTCCACTTTTAATTAAGACATCATCTGAATTAACAATTAGGTGCATACTTCAGGCATGACGCCTAACCAAGATGACAGTACTAGTTATCTCATCTTGAAAATGCTTTATCTTTTACACTATTAAGATTTTCTTGACTGGAATATTTTAAGAACAAGAAGGATTTGCAAGTGAAATGGATTATAGGCCTACTCATTGATTTGTTAGTACATTATTTCCTACTGGCTCATCTCAAGAAACTTCTGTGGGATATTGAAATATGTGATAAATGTTTCTTTTTATGTTTGAAAAATATGTCATAAATTCATTGAAGTAAATTATATGATTTGTATATTTACTCAAACCTAGATGTGTGTAAAGCAATGTGAGTCCTGTGAAAAACAAAATCCACCGGCAACTGAGGTGGGATTTGAACCAGTAACCATATAGCCATTCTAGAGCAGAATGTCTAACCACTAGACCATCCAACTTGCCAGAGGAATCTATACATTTTGAATAATTTGTTTATTTTACTAGTGAGTACTGCTTTTTAAACTTGTGCCATTGAGAGCAAGTTGTCTCTGAGCAAGACACTTAACTATAATTGCTTCTCTCCACCCAGTGGTAAATGGGTACCTGTGAGGGCAGAGGTGGTTCTTGTGATTGATTTAGCCGAGTAGCGCATATTAATGTTGCACAGGCTGCATACTCCCCACCAGGGAGTTGAGATGGTTTAAGGAATGATTTAAAGCCCAGTGACCAGGGGTAATAATGTGAAGCGCTTTGGGACACCCTCCGGGTGTGAAAAGCGCTATATAAAAACGGGTTATTATTATTATTATTATTATTATTATTATTATTATTATTATTATTATTATTATTATTAAGTTGTTTCTATTTTTTTCCGGGGTTAAATGGTATGAGGGCAGATATTGTCTTTGTGATTGATTTAGCTTTGTGCGCTACTTACGTGCATGGAGCAATAATTGGCAGCGCAGGCTACATACTCCCAAGGGAGCTGAGATGGCTTAAGGAATCAAATAAATGTCCCATTGATCAGGGGTAAGTGTCTGTGAAGCCTAATAATCATTCCTAGAAGTGCACTATGTAAGAGCTGTTATAAGTTCTTCAATGTTTTTAATTTAAATCATTTTGTTTACTTCTTCTGAATTACACTCCTCGGTCCTTGGTATAGGATCAGCTGCAGTGAAGTGTCACTAACTTTGTCAAGTGGAGCCCCGTCTGAAAACCCATTTATCATCTATTTTGATGAAGTTCTGATTAATCCCCCCCCCCCCCCCCCCCCCCCCCCCCCCGTAAAGACCGTACACAATGCGGAGTGTTTGTAAAGCCGATGTTGCATTCATTGTGCATTGGTAAATCATCTCAAGCTCTGTTGACCTTTGATCGGATTTCCAAATCTAATCACGCACCAAACATTCAGTTCAACAGTGTTGTTCAACAGTGTTAATGAACATCGCTGAGTGTGTTAAATCAAGCTACAAGCTTTGTTACAAGCTGCAACCATCAACAAAGTAGAGTGGAACAAAATGTGGCTTTCTGCCCACTAGGCTTGTAGGGGTGTTGAATATCATCAGGACTGCATTCCAGGCAGGCCCTGTTCTCTGCCACTGCCAATTTAAGTTAACAATTAAATAGAATCCTCGCCATTGGCTCTCCACGCTGGACTCCACTGTGTGGTGGAGTGAAAACCCGTTAGCTTGTTGATCAAACAATTCTTTTATTGGAACCAGAGGACCAACTGATAAGTCAATACATGCAACTGTTCACAATTGCCTTTAAAGTGTACTCGGTGAAGAGAAAAAGCCATATAAAACGTCCATATAACACAAGTTAGATTGTTGTGTTATCCCCTGCTCGTCTCAGGAGCTGCCTTTGTTTGGCTTTGGATTTCAATGGAATGAGGACCATGTTTATACCCTAGTTGTTGTGTTGTTGGACTGCCTGTGGAATCTCATCCTTGAAAGCAATTGTTGTGTTGGGGGGGCTATTCACTCCGTAATCCCCTCAGGACAGGGCATTGTTGAGGGAAAAGGGGGAACCCTTTTATTGCTTAGGTCTTTGACATAGCAGTTTACCCCCTGACTGGCTGGACTCTTTTAGCTACTGGTAATGGAGGCTCGGGTGTTGGGAGAACGCATATCACAACACATTGGCTGGTGCCTTCCCTCTGTGGTGCTATCGACTGGAAATAAGCAGATCTGTCAGCTGTGGATGTATAGTGGGAATACAAAGTGACAAACGTGTTGTAAGTGCTGACATTTTCAACATGCCTTCATAGTATTCTTCAAATTTGTTTTCACTGTGACTACCGGTACCTGTCTGTACATCACTCACAGATTTAAGATTTTTTTTGGAAGTCATTTTTTTCACCGCAAGCAGAATCCCAGATTGGAGTGGTAGAATCTCTACATCAGAATTCCACCATTTATTCCAAAAGTAATTCCATATGTTCTGTTACTTCTAAACACAAGATTTGTTTAATGTAAACCGATAGCATTTCACATTGAGAGGATAATGGTATTATGCGCTGTTGGACTTTGACTGCAGGTACTGACTGGATAGATTACACATGTAGTAAGGAATGAACGACGACGACGCTGCATAGTTGGAAAGCCCCCAACATAAACAATCTACGATAGATCACGTAGTACACTAAGAAATCTTACGCAATGCTCATAGATGTTGTAACCGTTAGAGTTTTCAAGTACACGGATCAGCTAGACTGAAAAGATGCTAAACTGACCTGGTTTGGATTTGTTCTGAGGAAGTCAACAGCGATCTCTGGGAATTTATTGAGTATTTGATTGCTGGGAATTTATTGAGTTTTTGTGATTGACACCGAAGAGTGCCTTGCACATTTTTTTAATCAACGCCTTGGAGTTCATTTTTGTTATTGAACATTTACCAGCGAGTGATTGAACCAAAAGTTTATTGAAAGATGCAAAACCAACTACGGATTACTTGAGAAGTGTGAGCTAGTCTAGATTCCCAACACTCTAGAAGTAAACCAAACAGAGAGAGAGGTGTTATACACAAACAAGTAATAATGGATTTTGGAGTTGTTTGACGTTGCTGTGGCTACGCATCCCAGCGTTTCTTACCAATGTCCAGACCAGTTGTATTCAGTGATGGGTCGTCCTCTGCATCTGACGATTCACTATATGAACCCCAGCCAAATAAGGTAGTGTACATTTACATAAATTAACATAATTGAATAAATGTAGTTGAAATTTTCCCCAAAGAAAATAGTTTGTCCACCCATTTTACCTTAATTTTATCTAAGTGATTACAAAGTCACCACATCAACCATTACACAAGCCTGGAATTACATGCAGGCCATGGAGGCATTGGCCTCCATCGCCCCTGGTCGTTGCCTTGGTGCCCCTTCGAATGTTCCCCATAGACTTTATGACTGTTAATGTTTTCGGTCAGTATGCTCTGATCGTCTGAACCATTCTCATGAAGATGATCAGAGCATACTGAACGAAACATTGAGTTGTCAACCACCCATTATTTTCAAAACCAACACTATTTAAAAGAGATTTCACTTGCATGGTGCTACCTCAAACCTCACCTGATTAATTTATACCCTACCCCCACCATGCAAAGTTTCAAATCCTACTTTTTTTTTAAATGGTTGATTTCGCGTCTGGTAGTATAAAAAGCAGAGCGGATTTGAACACTATTAACAACTTGATGAATTCAAGATGGTTTTGAACTGCGTAGCTTTCTGCTTGGATCGCAGCTTGATGGTGTGTAAAGGCCTCTAGATTAGAATATGCCACTGCAAGTGAATTAAATTGTGTTTTTGGGGGACTGAGTTCAGTCAGAGCATACATGTAGTCAGAGCAACACACGTCACCAGACTGCTCGATGGTGCCAATGACGACCACCAAAGAACTCCTCATCAAATTTTTACTTCCAACAAAGTAGACATCATATATTTGTACATTCTTCTACCACAATGACTCATTGATTTGTATGCATTGTTAATGTGTGGGAAAACATGTAGTCATGTACCAGTAGATTTTAGGTGCATGTGAATTTTTCTTTTACGAGTGATTTGAGTGTCTTCAAAAAGGTTGGAAACCCCTAGAGGTGCCATCTTTTGTCTTTCGGATATCAATAAAATATGGACATTGTTTGCAGACGACGTCTCTAGCTGTAATAAGTGTCTAAATTACTGGGAGAAAACAATATGCATTTGTTGGATCATTTTGGGACTGCAATTTCAACGAAACATTATATTTATACATTGTGATTTCTTTAGAACGGAAATCTTTATTCACTTTTTGGAATTTGAATGACATTGCATGCATTTTTTTTTATGTCTGTCTGAGGCTAACAGAACACTGACAGAAAATTGTCATGGACATTGCAGACTATGAATTTATGACTTCAACAGCAAAGTATTTATAGCACACAGCGTTTTGATTTGAGCTTGTCCTTACACATAATACATAGGGCCTGCTGCTGTATGTTAATGAATACTCACTACACTGATATGTTCAATAGCGCCCTCTTTGGTCATAAGACTGTACATTATTTTGTGCACATTACTTGTGCTGGAATCTTGATGTTTGTGGTGAATATTGCAACAAAACTTACCGATTGCCTGACAAATTGTTATATTTTAGGCCACAGAGAGAAATCACCCATAATTTGTGATTTTTGTATCCTAGCTAGATTGATTTTAAAGGCCACAACATAAGGAAATACAGCGACAAATTGGCATATTTGGGGTTTGTTTTCGATTTGTGGAAACTTGGTTTGTTCTTTTTAATTATTTGTTAACCAGTTGTCTTTAATTTTGTTATGTGTAAATTTTACTCCCCTGAAAATTAAACAACAATCATCAGTTTTGTAAAAAGTTGAAGTTTTTAACATGGGGGTAAATAAAATCTGGTATAAACTCATATGAGCTTGTTGTAATTATGTTAAAAGGGTAAGCCAGGGATGTAGAGTCTGTGGATGAACTACCATGCTAAAGAACCTGTATTCTCTGTTACAGTTTACTGAAAGAGTGACCGTGTACATTCCAGGGCCTTTCTGGCAGGCAAGATATTACACTGGTCATATGGACATGTTGTGTCATAATTTCCACATTAATTCAAGAATTAGAAGTGCATACTTTCTTCATATTAAAAGTTGATGAAATTCAGACAGTGCGTTCTGTAGTGTATATTAAGTTGATGAAATTCAGACAGTGCGTTCTTTAGTGTATATTAAAATGTAAGATGTTATGTGTTCTTCCATTGGGCTGTGTACTAATTGTGTCTGCAGGAAGTCTACAATACATGTAGACTCTGTGGCTCTTTTGTAAACATGTGATGTCACATGTTACTTAGCTCTATACATGTACTTTAGACACAATGTGTTAATTACCGTTGTTCACTTTTTGAGAGAATGATTGAAAAGGAAGTATCACTTTCTTGCAAGTGGCTCCTATAATTCCTGTGTGGTCTACCTGATGTAGCAGCTGTAAACAGAGTTTCAAAATAGAGGCACCCCAGTATAGAGTTGTCACTATGCCCAGTTTTATTTTAAGACTGATGTTTATGTTGTTAACTACACTGGCTTGTGGAATCTCTTGTGTCTCCCAAATGGTCTGTGCCAGTGGGACTCTTTGGAATAAACAGCCCAAATTAAATTTCTGCCAGGGGCATTGTTGACACAAGGGGGTATAACAACAGGGTACCCTTTACTTGAGGGATAGGAGAGACTTCTTTCAAACAATATGAGTATGGTCGTGGAGCGTGGAGGCTTCTTCATTGTATGTGGAGAAAGCGTAGTCTGCTGGCCAATTGCGTCATTATGTATGCTACATGACTGGGCTTGATGCATGTGGAACGTAGAATGTGGTGTAGTTGGCTGTTTTTTTTCTTTTCAATTCTCTTCACCGTGTTGTGAGAGAGAGAGAGAGAGAGAGAGAGAGAGAGAGAGAGAGAGAGGGAGAGCGGACCATGCATCTTGAAAGTCCACATGCCGCCTCCCCAAACTAAGGTGAGGGAAGTCATTGTCCTTGTAGAGTCTACAAATTGTGTAAATTAATTACACATGAGTGCTTGGCAGCTCTTGGTGTAGAGTCCGAATGTGGGGGAGAAGTACATGATTTACCAGTGCACCATTTGGTTAGGTTCACACCATAGAGAAAGGACATTCACACAGACCCTCACCTCTCCAGGGTTGGTCAGTGGGTCAGTGGAGTGTCTGGATTGTGAGAAATACTGGTGCACCGTTTGGTTGGGCACGGATTTACTTCTCAAGGGTTGGTCAGCAGTAGGTACATAACCTTGATCACCTCAATGGGATCAAACACTTGAGATCAACATTCTGGATGTGCTAAGGGTTTTTGGACAGTGAGTCTGTGGTTACACAAACCACACGCACACTACGCACAGACATAACACAAGGAGAGTCACATGGCCACATTACACATGGGGACTTGTGTCTGCTGCTAGTGCTATTGTGTTGGTGAACACAGCCGTGCGTGTATTTTAATCAGAAGTCAGTGTGTGATTACATCTGTATGAATGAGGAGCTGTGTTGTTCGTCTTGTGTTGTACACGCTGCACAAGTCGGATCTTCATTGAGGTTGGTGCCTCTTTTTGGGGGCCTAGGCGCTGATGATAAAAGCTGTTGATGCAGATCTGTAGATGGATGGATACATGAAGGAAGTTATAAGAGGCAGATTTGTTTAGCAGTCATTCATTTTAACCATGGTTTAACAATTCTACCTCCATGGTTTAACTAACTGTCTACACAGTATTGACAAGACTGTCACAGTGATAAGCTGCTCTTATGGGACAATAAGAAGAACCCTATCATTTCTCTAACAGAGTTTTAATCGTTAAACTGGATTAGACACCTTGGAGATTTAGACCATGTGGATTTATTGTAACTTACTCAGGAATATTATGCTTCGATTAGGATGAATAGTATGCACAGCCAAAGACAGGTGCAAAAAGTGCCGCCAAATGAGGTAAGTGAAAAACGATGCATACCAGCATGTCTGTCTAAAAGTTGGTGTCAGAGTTGAATTTTTTAATAATGGTTTTAATGAGGCATCCCATTGATCAAACAATAATGATTACAACTGATGCTTTTCACTTGGATAATTAAGGATTTAAGCTGATGTATACTTCTAGAAAAATGAGGTTTGTTCCACTACTATGGCATGGTTAGGGGAACGAACCGCATACACACACTGTAGTTCTTAGAGTAATGTATCATAATTAATAGAAATATTGAGTGACATGCACCAAATTAAGTTTTTTAGTATTCAGTAACTGAAGTCTTTAGTTATTTGTTTAATAGATGATGAAAGCTCTTATTAAACAAGAAGCTGAATTATTCTTATGAAGTAGGGCATTTCCATTACTATATTACTTTTAAAGTCACCCGACAAAATTGTGAAAGGGCACCAAGTCCAAAGTTATTTGTTTTATTGATGATGAAAGCTCCTAAACAAGAAGCAGAATTATTCTTATGAAGCGGGGCATTTCTATTGCTGTATTACTATTAAAGTCAGCCGACAAAATTGTGAAAGGGCACCAAGTCCAGAACCTGGGCAATTTAGGGCTTAAAAGTGGTAATTTCTTTATTCTTGATAAGCGTCTACACATGTACACATGTGCGTCTGTGAACTTCTATACCTGTGGTTTAAGTTTTCTTGTGAAGGACTATCCCTTCCCGAGGCCTTGCCACTTCTAAAATTCTCCTTTCGAGTTGATGTTTTCTAATTATGACCTTGTAACTGAACCCGCCACCCCCATAAGGGAAGCAAAATCAAAATAAATAAAAACGTAGAACACTCCAAGAGAGTTTGAGAAAGCGGGTCAGATTCAGATCAGTTGCCATCTTAACCTTTGACTTCTAAATATCAAGGGATACATAATTTGTCAAAATACATACCATCATTATACAGTAATAAGATTTCTGAAGCAATAGTCCCCAAGCCTCCTTCAATACTTATTGAAACGGTGAAACCTTTACAACCTCAATTGGGATCATTGACAAGCCGCACTGCTTAGGTCCCCCCCCCCCTTTCTTGAGCAATGTAAACTTGAAGACATCTGTAATGTATTATAACCATCATCTAATAAACTAACCCATCTGTCTGGTGTTTACAGCAATTGGAACTGGCTGGCCTGTGTGGTAGTAGCCATATAAGGCAGTAACACATTGGAGAATTTTATTATCATCATTCACTGCCCCTCTCTCTCTGATGAGTTGATGATTAAATTAACTGTCGTTTCTAGCCTTGTGAACTGTGACAATTTTGTTTGGGAAATTTTTGTTTCTTTAGTTAGTGGCAGAACTCTGCACTCTTCTGGGAATTATATGAAGGAATTCTCATCATGCATTATCTGAAAATTCTGATTGATTAGGTAGTTTTGTGTTTGGATGTTTTTTTCTTTTTTTTCTTCTTTTGCACGTTGGAAGCTGGTTCTCTGAAGCATGTTGCCCTTGTGTAATATTTGTGTAGGTGTTAAGTAGTTATTTTTTGTGAATAAGAAGTTCAGCATTTTCAATTCTGAATAATTTCTCTAGCTGCCTCAGTACATGAACACTATTCAAAACATCCATAGAAAGCCTTTCATATTTCCACTCTCCTCTTTTTCAACTCGTGTTCGGGTCATTTTCCACAGACTTTCACTTTCACAATTATGACTCCCTTCGTCAGTTTTTGAAAATAATAAATAGATAATACAACAAAAATTATGGACACAATCTGAATGCTTTGCATACCACCAGCTCGATGTTCCGTTTGACTGGGTTGGCAAAACACGGTTTAATGATTTATGAGTTATTGTAGCCATGGCTGACAATTTGAATTGATGTGCGCTCAATGAATAAGTCAACATCACGCTCTCAACTGGAGAATGGGGCCCCCTCGTCCAGCCCTGAAGAAAGAAAACACTATCCCGGAGATTTGTGTTGGTACAAAATTCACCTCCATCGCCTCCAAGTTTAAGGGAAGGATAAACAACTGGAGGGTTTCATTCTATGGCAGTGGGAAAACTCTGAAAGGCATTTTTTTTACTTGTGGCAATTTTTACAGGCAGTTGAGTGAGAGGCAGAGGCAACTGACTGCACTGCATGCCAAAAGGAATCACAACATGAGCACGGGAGAGATCTATCTAAAATTCTACTTCTATTTTGCTACCTCCATGTATCAAGGATGAGCAATTTCAGACTCTTATCTTAATTTCAAATTTCTTGGGTCTAGTCTGCCTTGACACAAGAAAAAAGTAGTTGTTTTTTCTCTATTTCATGAAGAAATCCTGCCAAATTTATCTATTTCTCTACTGCTAAAGATACTGTTTCCAAAAGCTCCTAGATCCTTGAATTGAAGTTTATAACTCGAGGGGTTTACTAACCTGCTCATATTTGCTAAGCATATCTCTTCTCTTCAATCAGTATGATCAGGTCAAATAGTTTGAAGAGCAATAGTTTTTTTTTGCTTAGCAGTCAGTAAGTTTAGCGAAACCATTTCAAGCTGCATGAAATGGTGATTTAACTGTGGTCATAATAAGTGTAAATGTTGGTCTTGTGCTGTGTCATGTGAATTTAGGTCAGAGGTTAAATATAATAAAAGCAGTCTTTATCACTATGTGCTGGTTGGTTGAGTCAATACAAATATAGGTATTACAACTCTTGTCTGAATGGAAAGGAATTTAAAGACAATATTGACTTTACTTCACAATCATGACTCTGGTTTTGATAACTACTGTTATGTACACATCATACTGCATATATGTACGCAGTGCCTTCTCGTTAAAAAAAGGCTACGTGTGCCTAGAGGCCTAAGCACACGTGTACATTAATATGAACATGTGGGATGGATGATATGATTTTAGCCACCTAAACATTGCATCGATACTTAATGTACTGCTCTTAACATATTGGTTCTGTGCAAAATCTGAACAGTTAGGCGTACTACACAAATGTAGGCTATCGTGCTCTGTGGTATTACACACCCAACGATATTTATTCATTCCACTCATTCTAATGGCTTCCACTATACATATTTTGTGCTGGCTTTCCAAATGTTCCTGTCCCGCATGCAGTTGCCTATGGTCAAGCTAGAGTCCTCCCTTGTATAGCATAGCAAAATCCTAAAATGTAACAGTTGCTACTTCAAAATCATCATTAAAATTGCTTAGCAATACTAGCATTCATTGTGGGCAAAACATGTCCACGTTTTGCTATGCAAAATTTTCATACAAAATCGGTCCCTTGTACGCACAATGGTACAGTGCACTACACTCTAAAACACCCATATGAAGCCTATAGACACTTGTAATGTACCTGAGGTTCCCAACTACATGTATCATTGGGGACTGGAATTATAAACGGGAGCTTTGAACATGTCACGATCAAAGCTACACAAAAAAACGGTCAAAGGATTTCATCATAACCCGGGGTCTATGTTTCAAATCCCAGGTTGTATTTCTTGTCATTTTTTGTGTTCTAGATTCATGAGTTTCTGGTTTCATTGTCTATATCTTCATTACGATCAAAGCTATACACAAAATGGTGAAATATTTCATCGTAGCCCGGGGTCTATGTTTCAAATCCCAGGTTGTATTTCTTGTCATTTTTTTGGTTCTAGATCTTGAAGAAGAAGGATTGTTTCATTGTCCATATCTTCATGGTGTCTGTTTGCGGTTCCCTTTTCCCTTTTCCCTCCAGAGTCCTATGGTTCATTAATGACGCGGGATGGAGGGGTTGCTTTGAGTTTCGGTTACAGCATTGCCCGAGGGAGACTACCTAATTTCCCGCACCTTCAATTATTTGCATGTGTTACTCGTTTCTCGGCTTGTACAATGTGGCTATATTTAGAGCATGATGCAGTGCATACACCATGGAGGGAAGGGTTCAACTTACATGCATGTACAGGGGGAGGAACACTTATAAATCTATTCCTCTATTTTGGCATCAACAGCAACAGCACAACCCAACAAAGTTTGTCTTGAAGAGTTACGACTGTGTTTGCTGCAGGCCTGATACTTAGCAGAGGCAACGGAGGCGATTGCCCCCATGCCCCCAGGTCATTTTTGCCTTGGTTCCCTTAAAATGCTCCAGTAGAAGTTTACAATTTCCTCATAGGGTGCCCTTTACCAAGGAGAAAATGCCTTGGTACCCTTGCTCTTTCAAAATCGAAGCATACGGGCCTCGTCTGACATTGTTTTCCCCTGAATCTCCTTGTTTTCCCCTGAATCTACCTGAGGCAGTTCATTACTCATGAATGGGTATTTGTAATATGGAAGATTGTTATTTACATGCATGATGAAAGGCAGTTGCATGAAGCGTCTGGTGAACATTAACCACCTAGCATGATGTTTGTATATTAATAACTAAATGTATAGTTAATAACAGAAAATGTCAAACGGAACTGCAAAGTAGGCTAATGGGCATTCAACATTTTACAGGCCTACATGTTCGAGTAATGTTTACAGAAAAAAAAATTCTGGGAAGATTTACAATTGCTATAACAATGGTTACATTGTACTATAAAAAAACGAATAATTTTTTTATTATGCACACATTTACAAATAAAACTGTCCAAGCCTTGACTAGGAACTATTTATTTTATTTTAATTGTCACATGGAGCCAATTGAATTAATATGTTTCTACATTGTTAGTTGGTTAATATTTTTGCCCCAAAAACCTAATGATATTGGGTTCTGCACTTGTTTTGTTGTTGTGTGTGGAGCAAGTGTATTGTTCCAGGCTCTCAAATTTTGGACTTAATCTGAATTTAGACTTGTTTGTATCTGCTTGATGACAGAAATAGTCGTTTTCCCCCCCCCCCCCCCCCCCCGATATACATAAATCCTGCTCTTTGATCTACCTAGAACTCTTATATATGTAGCTCTGAGGAAACCACAGAAATGCCTTCAATTCTTTGACCTATGTTAAAGGGTTACCGAAAGGTTGAAATGCCATCATTTGAATATACCTTCTAAAAGTTTAGACCATAAGTTTCAGACTTTTATTGGAATGACTCTCACGCCTCTCCCCTTTATAATATACCCAACACTTTTTAATTTATTTTTTTATTTAAAAGCTTGACAGTTGCACAGTACATAGATTTTTTTCTGCATCGAAGGGCCACAAATCACAACTTGTTCACCGCCTTAAACAAGTAGAAAACTGCAGGCGTAATTATTAGCAATGGTAGGAGGTCTGCTCAGCTCAACACCTCCGTCTGCACAACTCCAAGTGACTCCCCAACCTGAACAATGTAGCCACTGTTACACCAGGATTTACTGAATCTTTCATTTTCTGACATTTGACTCTGATAAAAGGGCCTCTTAAATCCTGTGTGGTTTTGAGTGACAAATGTTTTTCTGTGGAGTTAGGTTTTGCCACTGGCCTTTATTACTGCTGCTGTATGATAATACTGGCTGGAATGGCCGATTTACCCAGATAAACGACAATAAAATCAGCGGTTTCCTCAGGATCAGTAAATATATTATCATGCTTGAGTTGTTCCTTTGACCTCAAGTGTGGTAACCTTTTATAACTTCCCCAATCAACATGACATGATTTATAGTTTATGGTTGTTCTTGGAGGTTTGTCCAAAGCCACAACAAAAAGAGAATTGCCAAAACAAAGGCAGTTGTTAGTTGATATTGACCTAGACCAAACTGGAAAAATCTTTCAAAAGTCTACTTTGTCATTGTGCACCTGTTCAATAATTTGAGATACTAACTCTAAAAATGCTCAGACAAACCCTTAAGGCACTTGACACTATTGGTAATTACTCAAAATAGTACTTGCAATGGTAGCGAGCAACGGAGAGTTAATTGGTAGTATAAAACATTGGGAGAAATGGCTCCCTCTGAAGTAACAGTGTTTTTGAGAAAGAGGTAATTTCTCACTCGAATAATAAAAGACTTCAGCTGAAGCCTTTTATTATGCATCTGAAAACACAAAGTAATGCAACAAGGGTTTTTTCTTCATTATTCTCTTGCAAATTCGATGACCAACTGAGCCCAAATTTGTACAGGTTTTTTATTTGATGCATTTGGATACACCATGTGAGAATACTGGTCTTTGACAAATTACCAAACATGTCCAGTGCCCTTAGTAGTAAACAGCCAAAATAAGAATGTCTGAATTGAATATTGTTGTGTTTGTAAAGTCACAGTTTAGTGTGGCAAGTTAAAAAAAAAAAAAAAATCTGACTGACCTCATCGGACATTTTTATAGTCTGCTTTTGATGTAAAAACCATCAAACAGAAACCAGGGTTTGTGGTTATGAAACTAGTGAAATGAGTCAGATCAGAGCTATGTATGGTATAAACCATAGAAGGAAAGCACCGGAAATGTCAAAGGGTTGTTTGGGGCCTTTTCTCAAGCGACAATTGCTGTCATATGTGTTTAGTTGACAGGCTTGCTGTACACATGTGCTTTTATTATGTAGGCAGGGCTCAAATTTGGGGGAAAAATCTCAACAAGACTGAGGACTCTTGGGGCTTAATATAATTTACTGGACCAGAATTTTGTTTACAAAACAGGAATCAAATTAAGAATAGACCAAAAACAAAAGGAGAAGACAGTTTGAATATTTGGATTAACAATGCCGTTAAGAAGACCACTCCAAATTCAGTGTTTGAAACCTACAATATCTGCTCTACACTATACCTCAGCTACTTAAGAAATTATTCAAAACTGTATTAATGCTAGTCGTGCTCCATCACCACAGTGCATTTATCTACAAGCCAACCTAGGATTTGTGCACTATTCAGGAACTTTTAATTATTAGACTTTTTGTTATGGTTATTAATTTATTAAATTGAGTTTCTTGACCACAGGGAGGGAACTTTATTGATCCTCAGCAATTTTAACCTTGACCATGAGATCACTGTTAGTGGAGAACACTGATGGTACCCTTCATGTACAGTATCCAATCAATCATTTGACCTGGTACCTTGTAATAAAGCCTTGTCCGAAGTAGATTTTGAATGAAGTCTGGTACTACAACGACCACAAGGAAAATGACCACAACTAAACAGTGTTTACTTGTAACCAGTCTGAAATTGGATTCCCCAGACCAGAGGCAGTGTTTCTAATTGGTTTCTATACCCATAGAGAAAGGACAACCACAAATGGGCGAAGCCTCACGTGCCTACTACCATTGTAGCATACACATTCAATTAAAAAATGTGTTATGGTTCGACATCTCTTACTTCACTATGCAATAGCTCATTCTCCGAACCATGTGATAGAGTAACTACTTCTAGTTACGTGGTCATTTGTGACTAAAATCGTGTCCGCGTTAGCAACTTACGGCTATGGCTGTATTGCTGCGTCATTATGCGTTGAAGACTAGAACGCCCTTAGCCAATTCGGATACGGCGCAAGCAAAAATTCATTTCATTTGTACCAAACAATATTCAAACGCAACTCACAATCGGCATATTCCATTGAAACCTCTCTCCCATTTTTGCACGTCCTCGCATCATGTAAGAAGTCTCAAGTACGTGTCTTTTCCCGGCCTCCCTCCCTCCTTCCCAATTAGCTAATACTGCTACTGTTAATGATTGATTAGTACATGCTAAAACTACTAATGGAAATCGTTAGCACCTCTCGACGTCAGGGTCTGCCCGGATAATTAAGAACAGTGAGTGCTCATTGAGGTGTTTCGGACATTGATCGGCACGCGCAAAATCAATATTGGTTTGGTTGGTGTCTGCAAATAGGTCACACTTGAGCGATTCTGACAAGACAGTTACAATACAACTAGGAGATTATCATTGTGAATTAGTGTATTACTGCGGGTTAATCTGTTTTGTTTATTAGTTACAGTTGTGTGTTATTTATTGTTGTTTACTTTGATTTGTGGAGAGGTGTAACTTGTAAGATGGGGGAAAAGCAGGTAATTTGCTCCAGATGTTTAATCCCATTCTAGTTAAATCTTTTTATTTGTATTTGTGATTTGAAGGCGTTATTCATTGTGGCGTATCAATATTTTATGTTTGGTTTGCGGCAACACCATTTGGATAGTATCTTCTTTCTTGTGTAGAATTGTTCTGATGTATCCAACTCTGATTAGTTGCCGCAGAGTAGATTGGGAAAATCAGGAGACCATCTTTTTCTCGCAAGAACTTGGCCGCTGGTTAGATTTGGAAAACTGGGAGACAAAGACATAATTAGGGGAAGGAGCTACCATTCATTAGTAATGCAGTCTCATTCAGATTTATACACAATTCATCCAAGGTATTTTGCAAGGAGGGTAGCTGCGGTTGTACATGTTCCTGTACATCTTTTAGAATTTAAAAACTATTAAATGTTAGCGCATTGTGGCCTTTTTATTAGCTTACTACAGACACAATTTGTTGACAAGTTTTTCAAGATTCTTGCTAAAGCCCCCAACCAAACAAGGTATTTGCTAATCAAAATAATACCACATGATCTTCAGGTGAGCTGTCACCACTTGCAAGGGGCCAGCCTAACAAACAAAATATTTATTGCTGACCAATCTCTTCTGGTTGTCTCATAAATCTTGCTTTGTCCCTGAATTAAATGTTCAAGTCTCTCTTCACCTTACCTGCAAGGACAAGAAAACATTGCAGGTAATTACTTCTCAGTTCTTATCGTTCCTCCTGCCCTGGGAGATTTGTGTAAGGCCTTGGATCACACATTTTAGGGGTGGACACAATTTGAGAAGAGAGGTTTAGAAATGTTATCAGTGTGTGTTCATCTCGTTTGAGTTTGTTGAACCGTAGAGCAAGATCCTTGCTTTACATCAGACCGGGCGTGCTCGGCTGTCTTTGACATGTTTCTTCCATCTTTCTCTGTCGTTAGTAGATCTGTGAACCTTACTGCATTGGGTACTCCTCCATCAATCAGTCAATATAGGTCTTTTTTGGGCAACCTGGTGTTTGTCCTGCCATGGGCGGGTTGTCACCGAAGTATCTCCAGCGAGTTCCCCTTTGCTACACCAGGAATGGCCAGCAAAACGCACTCTTTGCTTTATAGTTGAACCAAAGTGGGAAGGATACTGAGACATGAAACTTTTTTGGGAAAATTGTCATCTCAATCGTCCCTCTGTTCCCCCCCCCCACCCCACCCCCCTTCAAATCAATTTAACCAATGCAAGACTGATTGGGAAAATAAACTAGGGATCAGGTTCTGTGAGTTGTTTCTTTCCTTGACTTTTCACCTCTGTGGACCCCGGTTCGAATCCCACCTCAAACGGGAGCCTCGTATGCGGATTGAGTTTTTTTGTCCTACCTGGTTGCGTGGGTTTTCCCTCATTTGGGATTTTCTGATTCAACTACAAAGTTCCATGTTGCAAGCCAAGAGAAGCCATTAAAACCTATGAGTTGTGAGAACACATTGATAAAAAATATATGTTTTATTTGAGGCATACATTTAATATTTTGTCAATATTTAAAAATTTTAATTTGGGATGGGTGAACGAGTCAAAATAATTTTTTTTAAAGATCTTTGGGAACGATTTCATCCAGCAATTTTGCACAGCAAAATATTTTGACTGAACCGATTTTGTGAACAGTGAATGCTAATAATAATATTGAGTAGCAAATTGTGATTTTTGAGTAGCAACTGATACATTGTGTGTAGCATTTTTCTCTGCTATACAAGGGAAATCGCTCACTGAGTCTACATTGTCACGGTTACCGGCAGTCTGAATGGTCTCGTTATGCATAACCTTTTCTAGCATCTTTTCTTCAGAAAATGTACATGTACTTACAATACAAATACTGCCCTTGGGATGATTTATTGTTTGACGATGTGACAGTAGATACGCTCGAGAGTCTGAATATTCATCATGTTTCATGACACATCCAATCCCTCTCTCGATTTCTCACTATCCCCAAGCTTTCTCACATTCTTCACTTACTGGCCCTGGTGTCTAATAAGTCATCTGTCAGCTCATGTTTGTCACATTCTTTTATTGGGCATTTCATGCCTAAACATCAGCTCTGACTTTTGCCAATTATGGCTGCAGGGGGAAAGAACTGTAAAGAGATGGGAGGTAGTTTGAAACTGGAGCTTCTCAAATTTCTGATGGAACTCATCAAGGACTGTTGTCTGTGTGGTTTGAAGTGTGTCTGTGTAAATCGCACTCTTCTCAAAATAGGGTCAATCCACTCTTGAGAAGGGAAATTAGACGCTTTTAATTTTTGGGGTGAATTTTTTTTGGTGTGAGACAGCACTTGAAAATATCTGTCTGAAAAAGGAACTTATAGGTATACTTTCAACCTAAAGAAGGCTTTTGAACCTGTTAGTGTTAAGTGCCAAGTTACTCTAATCATAGAGAAAGCTACATGCGCTAGTTCTAAGTTACTCCTGAATGGAACGTTAAAGGAACACAGTGCCTTGGTTCGGTCGAGTTGGTCTTTGAAAAGCGTGTGTAACCGTTTGTTATAAAATGCATATGGGTAGAAAGATGTTGTAAAAGTAGAATACAATGATCCACACAAATATGCCTCGAAATTGCACGGTTTTCCTTTTACCTCGTCGACTACTACGATCAGCCATTTATGGGAGTCAAAATTTTGACTCCCATAAATGGCCGACCGTGTTAGTTCGCACAGTAAAAGGAAAACCTCGCAATTTTGAGGCATATTTGTGTGGATCATTGTATTCTACTTTTAAAACATCTTTCCAACCATATGCATTTTATAAAAACGGTTACAAATGCTTTTTATAGACCAACTTGTCTGATCCAAGGCAACGTGTTCCTTTAACCAGCGTTCTTTCTAAAATCTGTGCTTTTATTCAGGCTTCTGGAACATAGTGTTAGCCAGAGGGGTGTGTCTGACTCTCGGAGGGGGGGGGGGTCTTTTGGACACCATGTTATGAATTTGGACACCCTGTTTTATTCGTCATTTACATGTGAATGTATTGCAAGTGAACAATTTAGACACGCAGTTTTAAACTTGCAGCAAATTTTGACACCCTTTTACCATGGAGCTTTTACTGAATCCTGCTGAAACCTTGCTCTGGAACAGGCCTCTGGAGGCCCCACTCCAAGGCACTTTGGGTTCATTCATGGAGACTAGAAATAAATGTTGGATTTAAAGTACAGTTGAATGTTTCTATCTATAGATCGAGGTAGTCTGCTCCTCAAAAAGAGACTTGCATCTTCAAAGAACCCCAAAATAACTCTTTGTGGAAACCCAGAGTTCCCCTCATCACCGCCTTGCATTTTTTATGTGTCAGTACAGTCCAGTGATTTCTTTCCTTTCCAATCTCATCACCATTTTCTGTTTAAAAAGTTGCTGTGTGCCTCGGCTAATCATGAGAAAGGAGGCAATTGCATCACTGAAACCTACATTGTATAAGTCATGATGGTCGTATAATTGCTCCCATTTTTCAGGAAGAAAACTCATGAATGGCAGACAAAGAACTCCTTCAGATTCATCAGAGCTGCATTTTAAATTGATATTGCATACAGTGTTCAAAAAGAAGTTGGTGCGAAAAGTAGGGTAACTAATAGATTGGCAAATACTCCAAACAGTTTATGCGTAATAATGACCATAAAAACTTAGCTGGTGAGAAGCACTGCAGCTGTTGATAGTATAAACCAATTTGGTCTGGATAATTTTTCACCCCAGAACCAGTGAGTCTGAGAAATGATTCATGCGTGAATCATTTATCAGATTCCAAAGGGTTGGTGTCTGTTTGTAAAGGCTGCTGTCACTGCGCTTAACATGGATGGGTGAAACATTCTTGTGAAAATAACTTGAAAGTCTTCCTTTTTTCTCTTTTTTTTTCCCCCAGCAAGTCAGAGACACTGTATTCTTTTCACATGTGACTTTCACATTCTTTCTTTCGTGATAATTTTGCCTATAAATCAGCATAATGTAAACAAAATCAATGAGCTTTTATTTGGATTCAAGCATAAGTAGCTGCTCAAAATTAGTCTTGATCTTCTTGTATGCGTTGTACATTTGTGTAGTAAATATATTCATCAGTCACCCCTGCACAGTTCCTCAAATCATCACACACTTTACATTGCAATTTTTGCAGCACCCCCATCTTGAAGTCATCCTGGTCAAATGAAAGCTATGGCTGCATAGTTTTTGCTAAGCAAAATTTTCCAAGGAATGAAAAGGGAATGTTATTCTGAAGTTCCTATCCAGAATGAACTGGACCTTGGTTAAAATTAGCGCACGAGTGATGCTGGAGTATCTGACAAGGCAGTGGAATGCTGATGGTTATGGGTTTGTTTTTGTTTTTGTTTTTGCCTAGTATTATTTTGTCTCTGGTAAAGTTCTCATGCAGGAAACCATCTTGTACATACATGCATATTTTACTCTTCGCTCTGCCTGACATCTTGTTATGTATGCTCACGTTTCCTGACCTGAAGGACCACTTTCTTGTGCCGTCCTTGGTGTTCACTTTTCAGGCATCCCTTTGAGTGATGTGCAAACTGATTGTCAATTACTGAGCAGCAAATGATGGTTTTTGAGAAACAACTAAATCATTTTTTTAAAGAGAGTTTATTGCAATTTGTCCTCCATGGTATGACAGTGTGGACTTTGTTCAATGCAGTAAATGAATACAGACACAAGGAGGGAAGTGAAGTCAAACAAAATATCAAGTATATGTTCAGGGATGTTCTTAGTAGCTGTAAATGACAGCCAGAAACTCAGTGAAGTCACCTTTCGGGTTGTTGCCAACCTCATTAAAATGGCCCCTGGGCAGCGAGCTAAATATTACTCATGCAGTGGTAATATGTGTGGTATGCAGAGGATGATGATGATGATGATAAAGTTTGTGCACTTCATCTCTAGTGGTAATTCAGTGATATGACCATGGAGCTATCGGGTTACGGGCTTGTATATTTTTAAAACTGCAAGGCTACCAAAGGCATCTTCTTGGTAAAGGGAATCCTATGAGGAAGTTGTAAATTTCTAGTGCAGTTCAAGGGCACCAAGGCAATGACGAGGGGGCACGGAGGGGATCACTTACATTGCTTCCAATGTTATACTTTTTGTTTTAAACCACAGTATGTAGCATACTGAATGCCGACGATCATATGCATGATAAATCTCCTCATATCTATTTAGTATATTTGATTAGGCATGCCTCTAGACTTGTGGACACTCTCTCTCTGCCCTCTACCCCACATCATACGGACGTAGACTCAAGACAGTATTTCCAGGCCTGTATGCTTTGTATTTGAAGGGCAAGGGCACTGAGACATTTTCTCCTTAGTCCCTTCAAGAGGGTACAAAGCCTACTGTGTTTGTCGGGATGTCCACCTTGCCAATATTATACCATCTCTAAACCAAAGTATAAATCTCTACATCTCTATTCAGTTTATTTAATCAGCAATGCCTCAGACTCTCTCCGTCTCCCCCTCACTGCCCTCTACCCCACAGCAGACATATGTAGACTCCATCTCAAGACAGTATTTCTTGACTGCCCACATTCTTGATGGTTCATGGTCAATCCATGGAACATCTTGATACTGACAACTTACTGATTGGCTTGGAGACTAATTACTGGCAATCAACCAAGAATACATCCCTGGCTCTAACATGTCGGGATAGGGAGGGGTTGAGATTGAGAAATTATGAGCAAAATAGTTTAAAGGCAGAGTGTACCTAAAGTAGAGCAAAACCAGACACTTCTTATTTTGTTCTAGATTTTCCTGTATGGCTTCATAAGTTTAAGGAGATCAGACGGAGCACAGCTCCATTAGTTACAGGCTACTGTAACATTCCATAATACCGCTGTGAGTCAACGTAGTTACAATAGGTCAATTGGTCTCCATACTCCAATGTTAACTCCAATGTTGTATCCTGGTTTCTTTTTACATTTCCCTGCGGTTTATGCGCACATGTATGTAAACTCAACTTTTACTCAAGTTGCAGACTGAGATACTAGCCTGAAGTTTTTAAAAGGCAGTCATAGAGACGCATGCCTTTAGCTTTGTCTTTTATGGTGGGGACTGGTGGGTATGTGGCTTGTAAATGGTTCCTCTGTTGTCCTCAAGTTTGATTTTAACAATGCTCTTGTTCTACTTTCTATAGGCGCCATGTAACCTGTGATATCCCATGTTTACAAATGAGCCATAGAGCCTTGAATTCCTGCTGCAGGCACAATTTTTATGCAGTGCAATGGAAGAAAACAATAAATCTTATACTGTGACTAATTTTTATAAACTTCTTTATACTGCAAAAAAGGCACACCTTAAAACTTGTTTCCCATATTGTAGTATCTTGCCTGCCTGCAAAGCCCTGTCATTTGCAAGGTAACCTTTTTTGTAAACAAAGGTTTTTGTCTGTTAGGCACCTACACCTGTGCCTTGTTATCAATCATGGTACTACCATGGTACTACTTATCATGGAGCTCTTTGCTTATACTGCACCAGGTCACTTCCGTGGTCAAAATTTCTACTAGTGGAATTTTTGGTCAGAGGTCCGGACCTCCAACAAAATTTAGCAACGTTTGAGAAGAATTCAGCAAAAAAATATTGTCGTTTCAAAGGAGTTGCATTTTGTAAAATTGCTAATAATTCTCTCGTGTGAAAAAAGGCTGTTGGCTTTAGGCAAGTACTGTACTGTACAGGCAGATCAAAAACATAGACGGCCCAATTTTTAAAAATATACCGGTTTACTGATAATTGAGTCTAGGTGGATAGGCAGTAAAATGAACTATATAAAGGCTACCTAATTTCAGACATAAATATTATTTTAATCAACTTGTCCCATGAGACACTGAAAACCAAGGACCTCATTATATACCATTGACCTCTGTGGAAGAACTGGAACGCTGCGCATGTGGTCTGGATTGACTTGAGAAGTTGAGATGTCAGAACATGTGCCAAGTCAAGTGAAAGAGACTGACCAGACAGCGGGAGACTGGTACCAGACCAGTGGCTAGACACAGTGGTGGGTTTTGTTAACGCGCCTTTCTGAAGTTGTAGTAAATTACTGTCAACATTGTTTTTTATTTTTACCAGTTTATTGTCTGACCACCCAATATTATATCTGCTATGGTTTTGTATAAAAATAGATCAACTATGCAATATGCATAAGTGTGCAATATGATATTTGGTGGACGCAGAGACACCGCAAGAGCAAACACTGTTGTGCCACCATAGGAAACCGGTGCAGTTTAATTGTTTCATTTGGTTGGTCTGCTTGCTTGAAGATGTTTTCAGGTGGATGGGTTGATGATAGGTTTGGCACTAATTTTGTGCCACATGTACATGTACTGGTAACACAGAAAACTGTGAGCCCTCCAAAAACATGCTCCAGTGCCATCTCAACATGACATTTGTTGTCATTTGCTTATGATTATATCTTTTATTTTTAAACTTGAGCATCTATTACTTCTATCATCTATTTTTTCCCTTATTTTGATGGAGCCTTGTCTATACAGAGTTTGAAGACATTCATTCTTTATGATTGTATGGATCACGGATGCCAATCTAATCGGAGTCCAACTGTTTTGACGATGGGTTTGCAAGGTACCATGATGTGAGATTTTGGTGAATACTCCGGTTAACATTAGCCTATAGGAAATTTGGTTCACCCCAACTCTCAAGGCACTCGGACCAGGTGCTGTCATACATCCAGAAAAAAACTCCACTCTAAAGCAACTCCAATCTCAAAAGTTAAGGCAGTACAGTGCCGAATCCATTAAATTCAAGCAAACACACAATGGATCTTGGAGGGTTTGGATTTTGCAGAAGTTAGGCATACATCCTTGAATCGAAAAAACACTCCACTGAAGGCTCACCCCACGAGGTCAAGTAAGTCAGCTGCAAATTGCCAATAAATTTCGGTCTGCCAGCATCCAGAGATTAATTAATTTGATGTTGTTTTGGGAAGATTTGATTAAAAAATCTGATATGAAGGGAGCTAATTTGATAGTGAGCGACAAAGGTATCACTTACGTGTTACGTGTATACTGATGCATTCCAGCAGAAAGGATTTCCTTTCGGAAAACTCACTCCGTCACTCCATGGTCACTCACACTCTGAAAAACAATTGAGAGGGTTTTCAGTTTAAACGTATCAAACATTTCTGTGACAGGCTCAGGAGTGAAAGCAGGACCTGGGCAAAGTACAAAAATTGCATTAAAACATGCATTGATTGATATAGGGATTCAAATACAAACTCTGTACTTCGAGGTTTATTCAAGTACATCACATTTAGTCCCTAATTCAGGTTTTTTTGTGATGGCCTCGTTATTGGTTGGTTAAGTCAGTCTGGTTTGTCCTGTCTTGCCCTATGGTCGGACGATGCAGTGAGAACGCTCATATGATCATTCCTGACTATAAAATCATGAAACAACAATGTCTTGCACCAAGACTCCTTGTGTCAAATTCATATCAGTATAATCATAGAGCAGTCGGAGCGTTCCTGACTTAATTATGAAACAACAATGTCTTGCACCAAGACTCCCTCACGCCCAACTCGAATTAACCATAGTCTGTAAGTACAATCATGGCCACATTGGATGTATGTGTTTGTTAAAGTCTTGCACCAAGACTCCTAATGTCCAATTCGTATCAGTCTGTATTACAATCATGGCAGCAATTGGATGCATGTGCATGGGTGCAATTAACACCAGCTGTTATAAACTGGCTGATCAGTCACACCTGGGCTAATTGAAGGTGCCTTGAGGGCTAACAAATTACATACGTGGCCAAAATTTTATGAGGATTAGATTAAGCGCAATAATTACTCGTGCCTGACCTATATTACATTATTTGTCCTTCTCCGTCTCTGAGGAAATTGAAATCGAGTGTGTGTGGTTTTCACCTAATTTGGAATCAGACAAAAGCATGGAAGCAGAAATTAATGGTGGCGATGCTGTTTCGGGGATGGGGGGAGGGGGAGGTTGGAAAGCCAGTGCTGCTTAAAGCCATTGTTATATTAAAGGCACTGTACACGTTTGGTAATTGTCAAAGACCAGTGTTCTCACTTGGTGTATCTCATCAAATCATAAAATAACAAGGCCTGTGAAAATTTGGGCTCAATTGGTCATCGAAGTTGCGAGAAAATGATGAAAGAAAAAACACCCTTGTTTGACGAATTTGTGTGCTTTAAGATAGGAATAAAAGACTTCTAATAGTAATAATAATAATAATAATATGAACACTTATAGTGTGCCGGTATCCACCACAAGTGATGCTCAAAGTCTTTTATTATTTTAGTGAGAAATTACCTCTTTCTCAAAAACTATAATACTCCAGAGGGAGTCGTTTCCAACAATGTTTTATACTACCAACAGCTCTCAAATGCTCATTACCAAGTCAGTTTTTAAGTTAATATTTGTTTTGAGTAATTACCAAACATGTACCTTCCCTTTAAAGGGGGATATATTTCCAATGAGGGCCAAATGTGAAAGAAAAATTGGAACAGTAAATAACTGGGTGGTTAGTGTATAGACCTACAGCCCTTGCCCCTCACTGCTGTGGTCCTAGTTCGATTCCCTGCTATGTGAGTTTCTGGTTCATATAGCAAGTCCCCTTGTTTGCAGGTTTTCTCGGGTTTGCGAGCTCCAGTGATTATTAAGTTAATGTGTGATGAGGCATCCTTGATTTCATTACCAGAAATGTCTAAAAAATAATTATTAAAGGAAGAAACTAACATGTAAATGTTAAATATTAAGTTAAATTTAGAGAGAGAGAGGGAAGAAAGAAAATTGGTTCGAATTATCATAATTCCTCGTGATACTCTGTCGAGAATTGAAAGTACACAAGGCCTCAATCTTTATGTACCATCCTCCCCACCCCCCCTGCAAATAACATTTACTTTTATGCAAGACATGAAGCCCCAATGGCTCTTCCTTCCTCCTGCACATTCATGTCTAAATTGACAGGATCAATCAATCTTTTCTCAAAACCGAGAGTTTCATTGGAAGCGACATCAGTCTTAAGGATTTTTTTTATCAAAGGTAATTACCCGCTATGTTGTAAAAAAAAAAACTATCATTAGATTACCTTCATTAACTGTCCCTCAGCGCTTCCTCTAATTATGCAGTCTGTTGGCGACGCTACTCCTGGCTGAAATGTTGACGGTACATGAGTTTTGACGGATACTCATGTTGAAGTCTGCGGTTTATTGACAAGTGCGTGTACATTGGGATGTTCAACATATTTTTTAATAGCCCGAGCTTTTCAAAATCATGTAACTGGGGATTTTTTTAATTTTGTATTTATGCAACAGGAAAAAATACACCTTTGCGATCAGTTCTTCCTCCATGGTTCAGGGGACAATGGGAGGAGATTCGGTGAAGCCCCATGTTGATCTGTCACCAACTATTCAAGTTTAGATGATATGGAATTTATAAACCACAAGGAAAACTAGCCTAGTATATTTCTAATGATTTGGGGTTGAACAAAGACAAATTATATACAGTAAGGTTTGCAGTAACACTCTCTAATAAATTGGGGTGGTTCTGAAAAGAACTCGACATTTCGATCAACATGCTCTGATCGTCTTCTGGAGAAAGACAAATCTACTAGATTGGCTAGATAGCTCAGTTGGTAGAGTTGCTTGCGCAACTGATGATTACCAGAATAAGGTTGGGTCACCAGCCAAAAGACCATGTCACTAGGAAATTTTGTTGACTGGTATCCTGTTAGTTTATGCTAAGCAGGAAAAAGCAACATTTTCTACATAAAGAGGCTCTATGAAATTGGGCCCAGACCTTCAGATACCTTTTTGGAATGATGTAGAGGGTCAGTTGAACTCTCAAAATGAAATCCTCTTTTGTATTTGTTGTACGACTACTGTTCATCCATAGCGAATTCTCAATTTCCACAATCACAAACTATTCCCATTGTTGTTTACCTTTAAAAATTCGGGAAATTATTGGATTTCCGGCTACACGGTAGGGCCATCAAAGAAGAGCAATTGTAATACATTTCTGAACAAGGATTTAGAGTTCAGAGAAGTCCAACAACAGAGCTGTCATTATTATTGTGTGGCGAACTGGTGGTCCTTATGCAAATTGGGAACCCAGTAAGTGGCTAATGGGGCATGAAGGTGATTTTATGCAAATGAGAAACCCAAGTTAAAGCCCATAGGAGATGTCTGGTTTTTTTTTTTTCATGAGTGATTTTTTTCCCTCCAGCCAGTGATTGGCAGTGACACTTTGGGCAGTGACCAACACTGTGGAGATGTTGTTGGTTTATTCATAAGAAAAGGAAGCTATTGTTGTGTTAATTCCTTTTAATGGGGGGATTAAAGAGTGTTAACTTGTTGTTTGTTGTAATGGGATTTAGTGGAATGGATTGTGGTGGTGGTGGGGAGGGGGGGGGGCTTAACCATGGATGGCATAATTAGCAATGTGCATGTAGGGAGCTCTGAATGTAAACTCATCAGTAGTGATGAAGAATCCATAGCAAGAAAACACAGCTGTCTGATATGTTATTTTCTCCACTGATGATCAGTTGACAATCTCTTGGGTTCCTGTCTCTATTCAGGGAGCTAGCTGGACACAAAACATAACAACAGACTTTTACTCTCTTGGGGTCAGGTGACTAGACCCAAGACCTACATCTGTCAGTTTGACGCAGTTTTAGACTACTCTTTGATATATTACTGGATGGTACTACTTCTAATTCTGGCCAGGCTGGAGCAACTTCTTGGCTGAGAGGCCAGGGGGACCCAGAGGTGTCTGTGATCTTATTATCTTGAGGAGAGGGGTCCAAGGGTTGATGACAGATCAAGTTTTGTCTCTGTTCAGAATGGTTAATAAGGAGCTGGAGCCATGTTCATTTTGTGACGTAAGTAAACAATCTTGTACAAATCTAGTGATGTTTGATGAAAAAAACTCTGACATATTTTTTAACAGTTTTGTCTTTGTCAATGACACAAATCAAAGAGTAATAAATTGGTGTTCTGATTAGTATGCCGTCCAGTGTTGTGGTACTCTGGAAAGCAGAAAATAAACAAAAGTCTAGTGGTGACATTTGTAGAAAACACTGAAATATTTTAACAGTTGGTGTGCTTTTTGTAAAGGTCACAAATCATTGTGTAATAATATCTTAATGTTCCCATTAGTAATAGTATGCTGTGATAAACTTTATGTGATAAACAATCTACTGATGTTTGTAAAAAATAAAAAAAAATCTTTTATCTATCGGTGTGGTCTTGTAAAGGTCCCAAACCATAGCGTAATATCTTAATGTTCTGATAGTATGCTACGATCAACTTAATAATTAGGCTCTAATTTTAGAACAAGTGTATAAAAAAAACTCAAGGACTCTTGCCAGTGGCCCAGTGGATATTTCAAGCCCTGTTCTTACTTTCGTTTTTGTAAAAATCATTCCGATTTTGTTAAAGCCATTGGACACTTTCTGTAAACAGCATTGTCCAAGGCTCACACCTGTGAAAATTTAGGCTCAATCAGTCATCAGAGTCGGGAGAAAATAACGGGAAAACCCTTGTTTCCGCACGATTCGCCGTGTCATGACATGTGTTTAAAAAAAATCGATAAGTCTCGATATCGAGAATTTATATTGTTTTCATGTTTTCTCAAAAAGTAAAACATTTCATGGAATAATATTTCAAGAGAAGTCTTCGACCATTACCTTCTGTAAACCCTGTAAATTAATTGTAAATCTGTGAACTTTTAATTTTTTTTCTGTACCGAAAGTGTCCAATGGCTTTAAAATCATTTCGATTTTGTATCTTATTTTCTCTGAAAATCATTCCATAGTCTGTTTACCAAAGCCCCACCTCTCCTCATCAAAAAAATTTCCCTTTCAACAATTCCTGAAAATTACAACACAGATGTTATTCACCTACTGTGAATCCCATGACGAATGCCTATAACAAAAGCCAACAAGTACTTTCAATGTCAATAATGCATTTATAATAACTGTCTTCTAAAAAGATAACCTTGACTTTAAAATATTTCACATGTGATTATTTTGACGTAGGATTTTTGTTGTAAATCCCGGTCTCTTTTGTCTTCATTGTTGCGGGTAGTTCCGTGTAACTGTTTGAAGGACTTGCTTTGTGGATGTGTTTAAACTGCTTTGGGTCAAGGCACTTTATCAATAAAGGATCTTCATCACTTAAGTTGACTGGGCATGTAACCCTTAAGTGGTGTTTGAAGCTTTTCAAGGTTTGAAAAATAAGAAACAACTAAAAGTAATAGTAAACTTGGGGGAAGGAATGGAGGAATGGTACATTCATATATTAAATCTCTTTTATCCCATGTAACCTTTGTTTACAAAAAGAGACCTTGTACATTCCAGGTCATTTTCTCAAAGGCTAGATACTACAAATGGGAAAATTTATACCATGGTCATACTTTCCACATAAATTCAAGAGTAATAAAAAGGTAACAGCTGAACAAATTTATGATGTCCTCCCTTTCTTTGGATCAAATGTGGATCAAAATCAAGACAGTACAATCTCCATAAAATATAATATTTGATGTTTTCTTCCATAGGACTGTTTACTTATCATGGCTGCAGGGGTCGATTTCACAAAGAGTTAGGACTAGTCCTAACTTAGGACTAGTCCTAAGAGATATACAAATTGCATGGATAGTCCTAAGTTAGGACGAGTAACTGGTTCTAACTCAAGATAAGACTAGTCCTAACTCTTTGTGAAATCCACCCCAGGAAGTTTAAGGCTCTGTAGCGTGTTTTTTGTAATTATGTGATGTCACATGTCACATGGTCTTTAACAAATAGAGTTCTTGAATTTGCAATTCAGCGCAGAATGTACGATTCTGCACTTTAGATATTCAACTTATTTTCCCCTTGGTGCTCCTTTACAAAAATCTATCCTAGGGTAATTAACGTTAATGCTTATTAAGTGCACCTTATTTACTTGAGGAAAATAGATAACGCTGCTGCAACTGCTTACCAACCATATGGTACACAAATCCAACAAATAGTTGGCCTGTTGTTTTGACCCTAGCAGAGTCTTTTTGAAAGGCTTATTTATTTGAATTCTGTTAAACTTTTTAGCTGAGTGATTTGTTTGGGCCAAGTACTCTAAAGCCCACTTGAATGGTGTTTGTTTGTTTGATGGTGTGAAAGATGCCAATCCCAACTTCCCTGAAGGATTACACACCATTGTGTTACTTGGGCTGAGTTTACATCTGTTAACTGTTAGGGGGCCTATTGTTGTTCTTGTTTATAAACACAAATGTGGACCTTTCAACATGCAGTTTATGAAATTAACAAGGGCACAATTTGTTCATGTATAGCGCATTGAGACATGATTGTGAAATGCGCTATATTAAAGAACTAGTTTTTCTTAGAATATTATTATAAATAGGATTTGAAATTTTGCATGGTGGAAGTATTTGTTTGTATCTGAATTGGCGTTTAAAGCTACGGCTCTGGCTGTTGCTAAGGACGCCCTATACCTCAAGGCATGATGACGTGAAAATCTATCCGTAGCTGTTGCCGCAAATTCGGACCGACCTAAGAGAGGTTTGCGGTAACACCATTACATGTGAATACCTCTTTTGAGTAGTGATGGCTCTAAAAAAGAACCGATGGTTAACGACTCACGATATTCCTTCCTTTACTCAGGCCTCGGAGACAAATCTATTTGAAGAGAATACCATATTTATATTTAGGTCGGCCCTAGTTCTCAATCAAATTGTCCTACTTTTTTCTAAGCGACTATCATCATGCCTGTTTCCTTTTTTTTTCTTTTCTTTTTTTCTCCTCTCCCCCCTCTTCACAAATCAAATAATAAAGTTCCCTGTCTATTTTCAATAACGACCAGTTTTTCTCCGCGTCCGAAGATCTTCAGAAGTTTTCATCTCTTGTCAATTACATGCCAGGGTTTCCACCAGAGGCCTACCAGTACTTAAGCTTCATCTCTACCCTGAAGTTTGTTTGCCTCTCTCTTAATCTGACTCGTAATAATAATACTCCGTTCTGATGAGTCCATCTGCTGTCATGCCTTCTAGCTAGACGGCGAGATCATTTTCTCGTTGTGATAACCGCAGAGCATGGTCTGGAGAATCTCTGCTATTCTACAGTGTCTGTTGTGTAAATACCGTCTTATGATGGCAGTACATCTGATGTAGGCCCAATTCTATAGAGCTGCTTAAGAAGAAAATATTGCTTTAAAATGTTCTGCTTAGCAGGAATGAACATGATGATACCAGTCACAAATGCAGGCCTGTATGCTTTGTTTTGAAAGGGCACGGGCACCAAGGCATTTTGTCCTTGGTAAGGGCCCTTTGTAAATTTCTACTTTAGTATTTCAAGGGCATCAAGGCAATGACCAGGGGGCACGGAGGCAATCGCCTTAGTTGCCTCCGTCAAGTATCAGGTTGCTTAGCCACCAACCTGATTCTGGTAAGCATGATTTATTGTTTGCTTAGCTACATGAAATTGGGCCATGGTCTTCATGATCAAAATAGGGAGTCTTACAGTTGCAACAGTCTAGTCACATTTGTTAAAAAATTGGTCCACTGACACCATGTGATACTCTCATAGTACATTCTAATTTAATACAGCTTGCCACCTTGCTGCATACGAGAAACGCATTTAATTGTTTCCTTATGGCTACTACATCATGTAAAAGCACAGCCTAACATTCCAGTTAAAGAAGATAAAAGATAATCCCATCTTCAGATCAGCTTCCTAATCCCCTGAAGCCATCATGGGATTACATGCTTGGGGCTTTCACGATTGGGAGATTGAAACCAGCAAATGAGATCTGCTATTGCTAAAGGAAGTTGGGGGTGGGGAGTTTAAGGTGTACTGCCTTGGTACCTGGACCCAATTTAATAGAGCTGCTTTAAGTACAAAAAACAGCTAAGCACAAGGAAATTATACTTACCAGAGTAAGGTTACCGGCCAAATTACAATATCATGTGTACAATTTGTGACTGGTATCCTGCTCAGCTAAATAGAAATTTGTTAAGCAATTTCTTCTGCTTATTAGAGGGAACTCTATGAAATTGGTCCCTGCTTGTTTTTTTTTGTGCATCATCCAACCATGTGTAGGCCTACTTCATAGAGGCAGTGGAAGCAGTCATTGTCTTGGTGCCCCTTTGAAAAGTTCCAGCAGAAATTGTACTTTCCCTCACGGAGTTTCTCTTCATTAATTAAGGAAAATCTGCTTTGCCCTAATTACAAGAATTAAGTATCAGGCTGGCATGTACTGATAGATGCAGGCCACTGTAAATCACTAGCCACCAAGTTGAATATAACTACTGGCAAGCTAACAGTATGGGGATAAAATACACGACAGACCCTATCTGTGTAGGTTTCTTTTAAAAGGGTAAAACTTCATAATGGGTCCTGAGTTGTATACATGTATGTATGGATTGTTACTTCAGTGTCTCTCTGGAATGCACTGTGTTATTTTACTGTAATTGTTTGTTTTCTTAGCTTTTCCACACATCTGAGCCTAGGGTTGTTGGTTTAATAAGATTTTCTGTGTTCTTCTCCTCTTTACCTTGCCTGGGACTGTGAATTTTCTCTCTGATTTTTAAAAACTCAGGCATTAAATTTTGAGATCTCAGCATTTCAGCAGTTCATTTTTTTCTTTTTTCAGAGATGTATTATGTGATAAATCATTGTGTAGTTGCCAAAGGTTACGTTTGCGCCATAGTTCAATCTCTTATGAAACACTAACAATTCATCTTCGAAGATGAGTTGTCAATATTGCCATGGTGACTTGTGTTGTGTCGCCACATTTTACACTTTTACTTTAGGCTAGCAATTAAGATTGATAAACATCTTAAGATCAATATTTAGCTCTTTGTAAATTCGGCCAAGAAGAATTTTTTTTCTTTCCCCTTCCCTTTTTTTTGCAACTTGCACTTGCCTGCCTGATCACTTTATTTTCTTGAGGACACCTTAATTAAGACGCATCCATGATATGGAGTCGTGTTACACCGTGTAATTCATTTTCTTGAAGTGTTTTCGATATTAGAGCCATGCAAAGATGGGACGCATCAATCATTCTAGATCTTTAAACACATTTTTATTAAATCCCCCCCCCCCCTCCCTCAAGGAGATGCAGAGAAGAAGACAACCACCCCAGCATTCTGTTGCTTTAAGAGAAAAGTTGTTGATTGCTATTCATTTTAAAATTAAAGGGAAGGTGTATGTTTGGTTATCACTCGTAAAATTCATGGCAATGAAAACTTAGTTCAGTAGAAGTGCAGCAGTGTTGGAAAAGTAAAACGCATTTTGAAACTTATGGGCAAAATTATTTAAGTTTGAAAGTAATGTGGTTATGAAAAAAAAGTGTCATTTTATTCCCCAAAATTTGAAGTTTGAGAAATGTTGCTGTCAGGTATGAATCTCAAATGACAGATTTTCTGTTAATCATGGCCAAATTTCATAGAGCTGCTTAATCAGATAAATATTTCGTCACAGATTTCTGCTAAGCAAAAATAAGCAGGATACCAGTCATTAGAGGGTACATGTGAGATGGTATTTGGGCTTGTAACCTTATATTCTGGCAACCAGAAATGTTTTATGCTTAGCTGCGTTTTGTGCACTGCTACTTTAAATTCATGATCAAGAAATATGGCGGTCCAGCCAAAGAGATAATAATGCCTATCATAACATATTTTAGAACTGATAAATTTGCGATAGCAAGTGGAGTTCTTCTGGGAATGTTGGCTAATGACAATTATTTGTAAATATTTATTGATTTTATTTTCTTGCAGTTACATCTGGCTGCCCTGGCCTCCTTGAAGGGTGAGATCATTGAGCTGAATAACCGGCTACAGAGGGTTAGCTCAGAGAGAGATGTCTTGGACAAGAAACTTGGAAAGGCTCAGGTATGTTGGCCCAGTTATTTTACCCCCCCTTCTTTTCCAAAACCACTGTCCTTCCTGTCCCCTCAACTCAACTGTCATTGACCCCCCCCCCCCCCCCCCTGCATATAACCAACCCCTCGGGCCATTCAGTATAAGCAATGTTTTGAAATTCATTTTTCATTTGATGCACACATTTGTCTTTATACAAATTGCCCATCAACAGGGAATATTGCAACGCAAACTTTGTGACTTGATCTTTGGTGTATTAAAAGCTGTGCTGCTTGCACATACATTTTTTGCCCACGGAAATTTGTCTCTGGCTGATAAGCCAACAATTATGCTACATGTATAATGTGTATTATCACCCACTCCAATTCACTTGCTAAGGTTGCGATATTGCTTGTATAAGTTAATTTTTCTGTGGCGTTTCTTTTGTACATGTTTATCTATATTAGCAGATGGATGGTACTCGTTGAAAAAAGGAAAACAAGTATTGTACTCGCATCAAATCTGAATACGGAAGTCCGCTTCCTGTTTTGTGAAACCTGTGTACATGCACTTTGAAATCAATAAACTGCATACCGGCCAACATGTGATATCCATCACCTTGCATTCTTCCAGCATCTCTTCATATTACGGAATTAACCAAGCGCACGAAACAGTGTGTGGCGAATCCATTCAAATTCCTTCATGCCATGATCGGTGAAGAAGCGACTAGTAGTAGAAACCACGAAGAGCTAATCACGTAGACCATTTCCGCTTGCCCCAGAATGAAACATAGGATCTTCATCCGCGGCGACCGAGGTGTGTGAAATTCGCCGAGGCATATTTTCTCATTGGCCCACACAATTAAAATGCACCAAGAGTATCGCCGCGCCAAAGAACCGATTGCCAAATGTCAACAGAGAACAGACAGACCGACTCGCATCTTTCCCTCCCACAACGTCTTGCGGGGGGACCCCTCGGTCACTACGGCACCGTGATGCTGCTACAGAATCATGTTTCCACCCAACTTCATTTTGGCGTATGGATTTTTTATTCCTGCCCCCTTGTTCCCTCCCCACTAAGAAACTCAATCCACTAGTTGGAATATGCAGGATTGCGGGCGGGTATATTTTTTCCTAGATTTCCGTCCAAAACTAACAAGTTTTTTTTAGGGACACCGATCAAGGCAATGTTGTGGTTAACTTTATCATAACCTCCCTCTCCCCATAATTATTTTTGAAATAACATGGGAGGATGGTTGTCTTTATAAAGCAGAGCTGAAGGCTATGAGTTTGTTAGTATATGATGAGTAATGACATTCCAATAGGTGTCACTTAATGCACTCCCAGCCTGAAGGCATACCGTGGCATTATTATCCAGAGAAAAAACTGCCTATCCTTATATACATCCCCTGAACGACCTGATAATATGTCTGAACAACCGGTCTCTGATGGAATTCACTGTCTATAGGAAACCCTGAGGTTTAAGGCCTTTTTTTTTTAATAGCGGAAGTACATGTCATTATAGAGAGTGAAACTGCTGGCCATTTTAGCTCTTAGTAGAGAGTCTTCTTCGACATCGAGGCACGGCGCTTCATTTCCGGTTGTGTTTTCATGACGTCCTTGAAGAGTATGACATTTCTGTCGAGTAGTCGGCTCAATTAAATGCATTGTATGTGGTTGGTTTGAATTTGTAAGGGATAACTATAGACATTAAAAAGATGTTTGAATTGTTGAAGTAGAATTTTAGTAAAGTGACCCTGTCCGCACCACCATAAAAAATTAAAGACCAAATAATATATCAAGTGTTATCGTAAAGCAAGCTTGGATCCTTGATTCTGAATGGGTCGATACATGGCAACAACAGTGTGATAATATATCACACCCTGAATAATTGGGCTGTTTTTTTCTTACTCCGCGTGTTGCACGTTTACTTCACGCGTCAAGTTGTGAAGACAAATTTGTTATCCCACTCACATTGTGGAATACAGAGTAGTCTAGTGCCACTGTGTTTGTGCCTGTTTCTTAGGCTGTACTACCATGGTCCATGGTGCAAATAATTGATTTTTAACAACATTTTCCCTCTATCCAGAATCCTTTAGATGCAATCCGTGGTTAGACAGTTTCAGGTTGAATGGCGTCCGACTTCAACTGGCATAAATAACAAATATTGCTATTTCAATTTGTTAATTTACTTGGACGTATATTTTGTTATTTTTTATTGTTTTATTATTTTATTTATTTACTTATTTACTTATTTGTTTATTCCCATCCAGGTGGAACGATCGCGAGTACTGCGTGAGAACGAGGACAGGTTAGACCAGCAAGCCATCAGGTATGAGGAGAGAATCACAGAGTTACACAGCGTCATCGCAGAACTCAACAAGAAAATAGACAGATCCCATGGCACGGCGTTCAGGTGAGTTTGACCAATGTGAATATATTGCTGTGCACACAAGTGCCGTGGTGGGGGCCATCTTGAAAATATGCCACAATGCATCTTGGGAAACAAATAGTTCAAAAAATATCAAGTGGTTTCACCAACCAACCAGTCAAGGAATTCATAGCAAAACCCTCATTTACCACAATGTAAAGATGGCCCACTTAACACTTTGTGACAATCAAGTTGGAACAATAATGCTGTTTACTTGCCAACAAGGTAGTTTCTATATGTGTATTTTCCATAATCGCTCTGTGTACATCCATGGTACATCAAACATTTCTGAAATAGATGTCAACATTGGTTTTTTTTTTGTCTTTTTCCTCTGAACATAGGCCTACTTCATTTTATACTCAAATTTTCTCAATCATTAGTTTGGGCAATAATAATAATGATTTAACAATAACAAGAAAACTTCTGTGCAAAATGTCAGGTACGAAATCCCACCCAATAATACCGTTCAAATAAAGTCTACATAATGTACATGGATGTACACATAGCTTACATGCACTTTCCATTCCAAAGCCCTTCTGAAAATAAACCTTGCAGAGGAATTCCTTGTTATGATTACTGGAGTGGTCAGACATCCAGAGGAGAGAGGGCTCTGATAAAAAAAGGGGGATTTGGACTGGGATCCAGCGAGAGTACCTGATGTATCAACAAACCACAGGCTCCGCGTGCCCCCCCCCCCCCCCCCCCCCCCCCCCACACTCACTCTCCCGTGAGAGCTTGTGGCGGAATCGGTCAAATTGAGCAGAAAACCTGCCGTAACAGGATTGTTTTCGTTCCCCTTTCAGTTGACAGATCTTTAAAAGGTTTCCTTCACCGATTTGTCTTTAACCCTGAGGTCTGATGTAACTTATACTTGGGCTGGAGGGGCAGAATGCATTCAGTTGGTCTGACCTCTGACCTGGTGGCACTTAAAGGTCACGTGGGAGGTCACGTCAGATTGGGCTTTCAGAGCTATTAATGAGGTGTGAGTTTACTGGTTCGACCCCCGAGGTGAAAATCGGGAGCAGTTTTTAAAGCGTTTAACTTTTTAAGTGGTTAAAATGTCGTTTGGGTTCTGAAGCTCACAAAGTTTGCAGAGTTCTCAAAGATTAGACTTTGTGAGAATGTCATTGCTCTTTAAAGTCAATGAACTTACCTAATGTGTAAGTTACTGACTTATAGCTGAAAGGGAACTTAAAGATGGTTACTAGTGAAAATACCAGCCAGCCTGAAGACGGACCTAAATTTGGGAGCAGTTTAAATGACAATTTTGCTTTCTGGAACTTGTTGTGTACCCAGGTAATAACCGATTTTGTAATTCAAACATTTCTAAAAGACACTGAATTGTTAATTGTCAAAATATAAATTGATTAATTTCAATCTGAAAGCTCACTGAAAACCAAGTACATACCTTTACCAGTTCTCACAAGGCGCATAGGATGGGCCAACGAGCAAACGGGCGCCCTACTCAGTCAAGTGCACCACTGCATTAAACTTTCCACAAAATTTTGTGATACTTTCACAGGTTGGTTTGATGTGACATAATATTTTAAACTTGAGGATTGGACTTCCAAAAACCAATACACCGAATACTTTCCCTTTTACCACCTGCACATTCTGGCATTGTTCTAGTCCAGTGTGTGGTGGACAACCTGAGCATCTGAGATCCATCTATCATTTCAATGCTACATTATCCCCATTTTTGTGTAATATAGCTCCATGGTCTGAAGATAAACCCATGGAGGTTTAAAACTAATATCTGGATAATGTTGCCTCGGGACCACACACATCAGATTGGTTTAGCGAGGACTGACACAGGGGCAACTCAGAGCCAAGACATAACGTGACTTGTAATTGTCCTTGTATCTTGGGAGCTATTGAAGGTCTACACTTTGACCTAGCTGCTCTATGCTTTGACCAAGTGCGGAATCCCGTGTGTGTAGGAGTGAAGGTTTTTGTTCAGGGTGTGGGTTTGTGGCATGATGAGGCTTCAAGAATTTGGGTACAAGTACGAGAAATTATGCTTGCCAGGACAAGGTTACCAGCCAAAATACTATGTCACACGTGTACACTTTATGACTGGTATCCTGCTAAATTTTGTTTTAACAAAATTTAGCAGGATACCAGTCAGAAAGTGTGCTTAAAAGCGCTAAATTTGTAAGCAATTAAGCTGCTCTGTGAAATTGGTCTTATCCTTGCTTCATGCCATATCCTATGCCTTACAAAATGTAAATGCAAGTTTGCCTCAAGCAAGGCTAAAGTGCCACTCTGGGTAAGGGGGCTACAACTACAAGATGAAAACATTTAAGATGAAAATAACCTGGGAAAGCTGAAGGTTGGGTTTGATATTGCTCTTTATAAAAAGCAGTCTAGATTGTAGGTTGGGGGGAAACAAATTTGGATTGATCTTTCGTTGCTGTACGCTGCGAAGCAAGGGTGTATGGGTAAGGGCAAGCAGAAAGCCGTTTTCACGCTCAGGAGGAACCAGGTCAGACACACTGGTGGCACATTTACCATGAAAATATCTATAGAAAAGGCAAAAAAAAAAGAAGAGCAAATGCCAATTTGGAATTAGATATAGGTTACCAGCCAAAACCCCTCGGTGTGGAGCTACTCTAAGTTTTTTTTTTCTGTTCACAGAATATGTTCAATAAATTAATAAATATATAACAAATAAGCAAGTTGATGATAACCCCTCTTTAATAATTGCTGCTATTCTCTAGTCTCATCGCTTTCAGAATGTTAAATCCCTGTGTCATCCCATCTATATTGAACCATTAATCATTGATACAAATCGGAAACGAAAATTCCAAACCATCTTTGGATGCTTACGGAATCCTCTCCGTATGGCGTCCTCAAAGGAACACATCAAACACGGACAACCCGGTCGACAGACTTATCAAAACATAAGCATCAGTCGGGAGTGCTGCAGTCGCGTCACGATGGGTCACATGACCACTCAAAACCCAGCTGCCGTAATCACCCGCACGTCCCCTCGGACACACCTTGCAAAAACAAGACGTCTCGTCTCCCCCTCTCTAAAATAAATTACAGGGCGGGTCACCCAGGGGAAATAATGTTCCTTGTCGCCCCTCAAGGGAACTCCCTTGGGGTTGTTTGTCGGGAGCATTAATGTGAGAGAGTGCAGAAATGAATGGAAATGTTTCACACTCATACTCGTGACGGTGATAAATTACTATGACATTATTTTGTAACCTCAAAGCAGGCAGTTTTTTCCCCAGAAAGTCTTCATAAAATTCTTCATTCCATTCTCCCCCCGCCCCCCGAGATTTTTTCACGCATTCACAATCATCAGAGCAGCATGCTTTTTTTTAACTTCCTTTTTGAGGGAACCCAGCGTCTGGCCGATCAAAAAGTTAATTGTCACCTGCTCTGTGTTGCCTCGGTGCGTTAATTTTTTATCCACCAGATATGTTTCCTATAATCTTAAAGATATTGTTCATATACAAAATGGCTTTGCATTTGGGGTGCAGTTTAAAAAAACAATACATAATTCCAGTTCTTTGATAACACATAAATCAGAAGCTCTGTACAAGAGAAAAAACTAAATTAAACGGGATTATTATCAGTAGGGTTCTTACAAAGAGATACTGTGTTATTGTGATACAGCTTGATAGTTTTCTGTCCCGTGGATTTTCTGAAAAATCTTGCTTAAATTCAGCCATCTGTTTCATGTAACAGGCAGTAAATTTAGGCTAAATTGTTTGTCAAGGTGATCTGTACTGTAATAAATTCACCCCTAACTTTAAATGATATGAGATTTTGTTACTAAGTGTTTGATCATTCTGAATTAGGTCAGACTCCGCCCAAAAATCACCTCTAATCAAGACACAGTCATGTTTTTGTCCACCACTAAAATCAAATGTAACCAAACCGAGGCATTGAATGGCAAATAGTCTGGTACCTTTTTGGCATGTTGAGAGATGGTGTTTGGTAATTGCTATTGCACACATGGAAAGAGACAAAGATTGTGGCTACATGATTCAGACAATAGTGTTTCTCTTTGTTTCGAGACGAAAGTGTTGGAAGAGGCTGAGATACATGTACATTTTATATATAGCATGCCTTTAAAACTTGGAAATGGAAAAAGCGCCCCTTATTTACCCATCCCATTAGTGATCTTATGTTTAAAAATAAAAAATAAAAAATAAATAAATTTGGGCTGTTTTGCCATAGAATGGCCTCTTTAAACCAGACCTTATGCATAATCCTGTACTTGGCGTCTGGTTAAAAAAAGCACTAGACATTGCTATCAAGCGATCCAAGCAGGATCTGAGTAACTCGGTCCTGACTCCCTGAATCCTTGATGCCATTTTAAAGTCAAATAAGGCTCGAGAGTTTGAGACCCTCTCAGCCTAGATTGTAATTATGCAGAATAATATTTGTTTGCATTTTTGTTATTTATGATTTGGGTACTTTTTGTAACACAAAACACAATGTCACACATTTACATAAAACTTACACCGTTTGAAGGTAATGATAGTAGAAAGCGTACCTTAAAATATTAGCTGCTAAAGGTGCTGTAGTTTTTGAGAAATGAGTAAAACAATGTCATAAAAGTACGTTTTTACATGCTTACAATTCTTTTGTCTCATGATCACTGAGACGAAAACTAATTTCATGACATTGTTTTACTCATTTCTCAAAAACTACAATGTACAGCACCTCAGCAAGTAATATTTTCAGGGAAGCTTTCTACCATCATTATCTTCAAACTGTGTAAGTTTAATGTAAATCTGTGGACATTGTGTTTTTTGTCCTACAAAAAGTACCCAGACCCTTTTAAGGAAAGTTATATCCCGGAATATTGTGCGATACTAACTTTAAGAAATAAACATTAAATAAGTTATAAAATGTTACAAAACAAAGCTGTTATCTTCCATTTGAGTTTAGTTAGTTGAATTTCTGCTTGTGGAGCGGTGTTGAAAAAACCCAAATAATAAATCCTTTCTTAAACCAATGGAGTAATTACATTATTTTTAATAGGATTTTCTCCTTTGTATTTTATTTGAAGAAAAGTTTAAGAAATAAACATGAAATAAGTTATCAAATGTTTCAAAACAAAGCTGTTATCTTCCATTTGAGTTAACAGTTAGTTGAATTTCTGCTTGTGGAGCCGTGTTAAAAAAAAGCAAATACTAAATCCTTTCTTAAACCAATGGAGTAATTACATTATTTTTAATAGGATTTTCTCCCTTGTATTTTATTTGAAGAAAAGTTGTAATAATTTATCAAAAGAAGTGGACCACTATGATGTTTGAAAGTTACATACAGTTTTATCTTTGGGGATAAATCAATAAACCCATGGTACAGATATATAAGTCTCGTTTATACACCATTGTTTACAGATGTTCTTTTTCAGAAGCTGTTTCAGCTCTACACGAATTTGTTCAAAAGGTTCCAACTGTCTTGAACATCTGCATGTATGCAGACATTAAGAACATCCCATGGCTTTAGTAAAAGCTGTAACATCTTGTATCAGCCTACCTGTTGTATTCAGTGACCTAAATTGTAAATTTAAATTGTTTGTCCCTTTGACATTTTCCCCCATATTAGGGAAGAAGATGAGTTTTCTCAGTCGGCCTCCAGTCCGCACAGCAACATCAGCAATAGCGGTGGCAGCTGCAATGGCAGCTTCCATGGGAGTGACTCGGCAAATATCGGTAGGTTTCTCAGTCTTGTTTGTTTACATCTCATCTGTCTGTATGTATGTTAAATTTACATTGGGCAGGCATGGAATTTCACGGAGGCCATGGCCTCTGTTGCCCTGGGCCCAATTTCATAGCGCTGCTTAGCGGATGATTTTGTGCTTACAGTGCAATTTCTATTTCATAGCGCTGTTAACCGTAAACACACGAAAAGGCATGCTAACCTTGCGGTGCTTACGGCACGAAAATAAAGGACGTCACAATGCAAATCCACGGTAAACACGCAATAAGGCCGACCAATTTTTCTGCTAACCTGTGAAATATGCTAAAGCTTACGCAAATTTTTCTGCTACAGTAAGCACGCAAATTTGCTTACCGTTAAGCAGCGCTATGAAATTGGGCCTTGGTCTTGTCCTCGGTGCCAAGTGTCCCATAGACTTTTAAGATTTTCCAATGGAAGTGCCCTTTATAAAATGAAAATTGACCTGCCCTCTCAAAGATGAAATTCCAGGCTTAATGATAAAAACAATTATTTGGTTTTACCCATACACCTCTGGCATATTACTTGGGTGGGATTCGAACCCACCACCTTTGCCATTTCTAGAGCAGCCGACGATTTCACAAAGAGTTAGGACTCGTCTCATAAGGTCTGCATGCTACAGTGCAGGGTTGGGACTCGTCCTAAGTCCTAAGATTAGTCTTAAGTTAGGAAGAGTTTTGTGAAATCGATGGCAGATGTCTTATTAACTAGACCACCGAGATTGCCCAGTAGCAAGAGGCAGTTCGAATGGTATTTTTTAGCTAGGGTTACCACAACAATTTAAAAGATGTTAAATTTTCATTGGTTGGTTTCTATGCGAATACAGTGCTTTTACACACATCAGTGTGTGGGTATACAAACTTAACAAAATTCTTTATCCCACCCGAATTATTTGCCTGTGGAATTTTTAATACCAGGCTACGGGGAAAGTACTGATTATACAGTGCTTTACACACATCGGTGTATGGGTAAAAACCAAATAGAAATGTCTGTATGTACTTGCTTTCTCTCTCTTTTATGGTGCGTGTTTGCTTGTCTGTTGGGGCGTAGAGCTGCTAAATCAGTTTCAATGAGGATGACGTGGCATTTTACAGTTATGTAGTCATTATTACATTGATGTGTTTGATTTTTAGCTTAAAATGCTCTGCAGCTATTAATCGACACCCATAGTTAATTCTATGATGTCGAGAAAGGGTTTGGTTGTGTCAAGAATTTTGTGTTTGTCTCCCCCCATTATTTTAAGAAAAGGAAAAAACTTATTGATGCTCAGCAAACAGTTTGTGTGGTTTTCTTTCTGTCAAGGTATTTTACTCATATTTCCAGATTTAATTACAAGTCATTCATCGATTCCACCAAACTCTTTCTAACTTAGGATTAATCTGAAGGCTTAAATTGAGTTAAGTTCCGTAACCATAGATGTTATAGGGCGCATTGAACCCATCCTAAAAGTTAGGATGAGTTACTCGCCAATCTTTATAGTATTTTGTGAAACCGGTTACAGGTTTCTTAGGTATGCAACTTTTCAGCTGATCATCTGATATTTTTTGTTTTTGTTTCTCAGCTATGCCATTGAGAATTGAAAAACATAGTAAAACATGTTCAAAGTCATGTTGTGTGTGGCACTTTCCTTTTTTTTATTTTGTTGACCAACTGTAGTTGCATGCCTTGTTTCTAGTGGCAATATATGAAGTCTGCCTTTCTGTTTACAAAAGCAGCCTCATGTTGTTGATGTCTTATCTGACAATAAGTCAAGTAAAGACAAATCATGCCTTCATCTCGAGGTGCCCGTATTCCTTTCATTCAGTAAATCTGTCTGTACACACAGTCCATTTTCCATGGAGAGTATAGACCACTGGGGTAATTAGACCATGGAGACAACCACTCAGGGATAGTGTCCCCCCCCCCTTCAACCCTTGGCTTAGCAAAAATGGCTTAGCAGAAATGAGCAGGATACCAGTCGTAAATTGTACATGTGACATGTTATATTGGCGGGTAACCATGTTCTGGTAAGCATAATTTTGTTGTGCTTAGCTGCTTTTTGTGCTTAAGCAGCTCTATGAAATTGGGCAGTGGACACGCTTCCTCTCCCTGTCCTGTGGCTCCCTATTTCTTGACAGATTGAAGGACTTAGTCAAGGGAATCCATCTTGTCTGTCAGTCTGTCCATCATCTGTCAGATGCCAGTCGGCTCTGGTCAGAGTGGTGCAACCTCCTGGTCATAACTCCTGGACCTCACTCCACCAGGCTGCCTCAGCATGTCCAATGATGTTGTCCGATGTTGTTGTTTTTACCTCATATAAAGCTGTGGTCTGGTGTCCTTCCCCTCACCCTCCCATACAACCAATGAGTAAGGATTTTGACCTATGTATGCCTAGGTGCCATCTCACTAAGGCCAGCTTTGGATTGATGGGTCACAGTTGCTCACAAATTGGATTGCTTTATCATCTTGTCTATTATAGCAGGCAATCTTGTTGCTGTCTTGTCATTAGCTGATGACGTCCTTAAGCACCTCTTACATGTAATTACCCATGTGGGTCTGCCCATTGAGTGCAATTGTTTCTCCATGGTGGGTAGGCATGCACAGAGATATGGGGACTAAAACACAATTGAACGAAGGTCCCCAGGATGAAAAACTGGGTCCTCACATTGTGAATCTTAAGAAAAGGGAATAATGTAACAACGATAGACAAAAGCGTGTGTGTACCTCTATGCTTTAAACCAACCCAACAGCTACTCTGTTTGACCCTTTTGGGGTCAACTTAGTCACCATGTTTACTGAGAGAGTGACCTTATACATACCAAGTTATTATCTGGTGTGGTTGAACGGCACTCACCGTATGAAAATGTTGAACATTTTGTACCATAATTAACAAAAGCAAGGGTCTAGTTGGTAAGACACTGCTCTAGAATTACAAGGGTCGTGGGTTCGAATCCCACCCGAGTAACATGCCTGTGATATTTGTTCACAGGACTCTGGAAAGTACTGAGTATACAGTGCTAACACACATCAGTGTATGGGTAAAAACCAAAATGAATATTCTTTGTCCTGATGCAAATTTAACATCTGTTATATATCGTTGCGTTACCCCCTGCCAAAACATAGGGTTTGAACTGCCTCTAGCTACCTTGCAATCTCGGTAGTCTAGTTGGTAAGACACTGCTCTAGAATTGCAAGAATCGTGGGTTCGAATTCCACCCGAGTAACATGCCAGTGATATATTTTCACAGGACTCTGGGAAGTTCTAACACACATGGGTGTGTGGGTAAAAAACCAAAATTAATATTCTTTATCACCGATGCAAATTTAACATCTATTTTATAAAAGCAAATCACCCGACTTCATCATCACAAAAACCCTTGTTGTGTCGTTTGGTGGAGTAAATGTCCTGTGTATACACTGTACATGTACATTTTAGGGGACACATTGTTTACACACTTGCCATAATTTTTACATGCAATTTGACAGCCAACATGGCGACCGTGGCAGACAGTAGCCCTACGTAATGATGGTGCAAGGGGCCAGTAGTTATGGCAGGCATGATATTTGTCATCTGATTTCCGATTGACGTCATCATCACATCAGAAAAATAGACTGAAATGTCAATAAAAGCCTTCACCAAGAAGTAAACCCTTGTACTCAAACAAAATGTTCCTTCTTATGTATTTCCCAAGGACCAAATATGATGCATGCTGTTTGTGTGTCCAGTCCGTCTTGTCTTTCTTTCCCAACACTTCTTACTAGCTACATGTAGTCGCCATATCAATAATGTCAATTCAGATTGATGGGTCACAGTTGTTCACAAATTGGATTGCTTATCATCTTGTCTGTTTGCTGGCAATCTTGTTGTCTTTTCATTTAATTACCCCATGTAGGTGCCTTGCTCCATGGGTCTACCCAATTAGTAAGTTGGTAGTCTATGGTGTAACACCATGGCTAGCTTGCCCAATCCAGCAGCCAACTTGTAACCATTTCTGAAAAGGTTAGATATTCGGGTCAGAAACAAAAATGTCCAGTAAATAAAAATCATTAACCCAACCGCAAATGTTATCAAAACATTTTGTTTTCATCTCATCATTTTTACTTTACACAATCTTAGAAAATAATCCCCCCAAAACAACATAACAAAACAAACTCTATGAGAACAAATTTGTACCTTATAATGCCTACAGTAAATTTCTCTTTTTGTTCATCCAGCTGTTTGATAAAGCATGTCACCTTTTTGACAAATAGCGTGACCGTGTACATTCCAAGGCATTTCCTGACGTACATGAAATTTCAATCTTGTGTTATTATGAACATAAATGCAAAACTTTTGTTAACAAAATAATAACAACAGCAGAACACATTTCTTTAGTTGAACCCCTTTCTCTCTTATCAAGAACTTAAAACAAAAAGTCATTTCTGCAAAGTAGAAGATTGTATTTTGTCCTCCATTGAGCTGTGAGTGTGAGATTTATCTCCTTTGTATATGGGCAAGTTTTTTTTCCAATAACCAACGGATTTCAGACTGAAAGGGAACATTTGACGACAAACACAAGACGGTCGGACTTGCCCGGTCATGAGTTTTCTACTCGCCTGATGCTGTAATCACTAGGCCTGTAGGCCAGTGTAAAATTCAAGCAAATAATGCCGCAAATGTATCATTACCTTCTGATGGCCCCCACAATCAGGCTAATTATAAAACATGACGATAGCATGGAGGTTATTTCTAATACCTCCGTGATAAGACTCAAAGTGTGACTTGAAGCTTATCCCACTCATTAAATTTAATCGTAGCCACAACATCTCTCTGTATTTTAAGCTCCACCAAAAGCGTAGAAACAGCTGTGTCTATGTCCATTCCATGTTACACACGTCATTAAAATATTTATTTAAAATAAAATAAAAAAAAAGACCCTGATAAATCCCTAATGGCCATGGCACGAAGAACATCCAGCCAAGAATGTCTAATTGAAATACAAGATTAGGTTACGCTGATTGGAAGTGAACAACGTTTCTCTTTCATCTGGCCTCTCTGCAATGGCCATGGAGGCAACCCAAGAAGTAGTAGTTAGGGAGGATTTGTTTAGAGGGGAGTTAAAGGGAGATACGTCTTAAATAAATAAACTGTGTGATACTAAATAATAACAATAATAAGAAGAAGAAGACTTGTATTGCGCACATATCCACCCTGCTGGGCGTTCAAGGTGCAGAAAAAATTATGCGCGCCCGATGTGGGGCTTGAACCAACGACCCTAAAACTAAGAGTCCCATGCTCTACCGATTGAGCTAACCGAAACTTAGTGTTTAAAAGTTTAAGTGCGCAGTCTTCTTTCCCTCACACAGTAAAACAATGTTTGAGGGAGCCAACAGTTCTTCAATTTGTTTTTAAGTCTGTTCTAGACCTGTTTGGTCATTTTGTTGATGGTCTTAATGACAGAGCTGGTTACTCTCCCTGATTTTGCAGAAAGTTCCTTGGATTTTTTTTATGGTCTTCAATTCTGACGGGAAAGCTAGTTATATGATCTTTTCTTCGTAGCAGTTTGGTCCCTGAAAAGATCTGGTGACAGTGAAAAGTTCCCCTTTTACAGCACAGTAAAGTTTTACGCAAAATGTACGAGTTGCTAGTTGCTGGAAAAAAAAAGAATTCCCTGGGTCTTTTGTCATTGTATTGACTTGCTTGTGCCAGTCATTCCTACATGTAGCCTAGAAATCAGTGTTAGTGTTCGTATCAGAAGTATTGAAAATACCTCTCCGACCCCACACATGTAATCAAAGTTGTTCCCATGTCTTAATTATTAAAAGCTCTCTGCTTGAACAATACCAGCCAGTGAGCCTTTATACTCATACTTCTGGCCTTTTTTTGCTGCATAATGAAGGACGGTTTATTCCTGAAAACTCTTAAAACTCTATCCACCCACGATCTCCCTCGGATCTCACTCGTTGTTAGCGTTGGCCATCTTGGATTACAACATTAGAAACTGACAAGTGATCGTGTTGAAGGCTGTTGGGAGAATGGAGAGAGACTTAAGGTTATATCCATCTCACTGGTGGGTGTCTTGTTTAGGGTTCGTTGACATTGTGTGGGTTAAACGATTGTAGGTGAGGTTTGCTGTAACACCATTTGAAAACCTCTTTTGAGAAATGTTCGATCAGTATGCTCTGGCCCCAATTTCAAAAAACCTGTAAGCACGAAAATTTGCTTAGCATGAAATTTCTTCCTTGATAAAAACAGGGTTACCAACCAACTTTCCATTTGTTGCATATTGCTTGTTACATGGTATTCAGCTGTTTGCTTGTCCTAAAAATCACGTGGAAATTTGGTTGGTAATCCTGTTTTTATCAAGGAAGAAATTTCATGCTATTCAAATTTTCGTTCTTACAGGCTTTATGAAATTGGGCCCTGGTTGTCTTCAGGAGGAAAACATTGATGGATTAAACTACAACGATTGATGTCATTTGATTTTTGGCCATAGTCTGTTGTATGATTTGCACGCAGGGTGTGATTTGAACTCTCCCAGCTCTGTGTTGCAGTCACTGTGTGGACATTCCTTTGTTCAAAGGAAATCCTATTCTTCAACACTGTAAATAACACTGTGTGGACATGTGTAAGTCCACAAAGTGTCTTAAGTCCCTATATTGTGTGGACTTCTTTTGGTGAATCGCATCCATTTTTTCAGAAGTGATAAATTGATATCTGAGACACAACCTTTTCAAACATCCACAGACATCATGGTTAACTAAAAGGCAAATTATGCTTAGCTGTTTTAAGTTCTTGGTAAGCAGACTATATTTTCTTTCCCCAGTATTAAGAAGGCCATTTTTGTCTTGCGAGGATCAATGGATTTCTTTGTATGACCCAGACCATAACAAAGTATTTAGTCTGTTGTGGGATGTGGAATCTCGTAGCTTGAATGTGCTTGGCTTTCATTCAGTATGTGGCCCATGTCCTATTTGACTAAACCCATTCCGTGATCAATATTAATAAAAAAGGCTAGATTGAAATAGGCCAAGTATTCAAGTAGGTTTCATAAATATTCATTGGATATTACACTGTGAATGTACACAGACGTAAGTGAATAAACTCTGCGTTCAAGAAAGAAAAATTACCCACCAAGGTAATAAACGGCCTTTCAAAGCTTATTTGTTGAACGTATTTAATGACAGCAAATTAACTCTGAAAACGGCAGTTTGGATAACCTGTAACGATTCCCTTGTACGGTTCTCGAGTTGTACGTTGTTAGACATTAACGTCATTTATTAACCCTCATATTTTACCCAACAACATGGACTGGGGTATCAGTCTCCATCTGAATGAGTGGGGGTTTTTCCCAGGAACAATTCTCTGGGATGTGAAACCTCCTTCCTTGTTGTCTTCTCTCCATCAGCTTCTTGACTAGTACAGTGATTAAGTTCGCTTTCCTGAGAGCTATTGCCCCAACAACCAGAATAAATTAGATAAAATTAAATGGAAAAAAAAAAAAACATGAAAAAAAAAAAAAACTATATTTTTCCTTGGCTTTCAAAAAAGACTCTGAAAGGGTCAAAACATCATGCCACTAACTAATTTGGGCATTTCTATTTTTCTTTTTTTTACAGATCAGTGCAATGATTTATCAGCGGAGCTGTCCAGGGTAGTAGGGGAGCTAGAGTGTGCTGTGGAGGAGAGGAAGGGTAATGATAACTACAGACAGCACATCGACTCGGCCGATCACGCCGTTCAGCAACTGACCAGTGCCTCACATCAAGTGGAACAGAGATCACTGGAGGTAAAGGCAGGGTTCCCCCCTTAGCTATTCAGAGACCATAGCGGACACAAGCTGCTTATCAAAATGCCCATAGCGGCCGTTCATAGCGGCCGCAAGGTTTGACCTACTTCCATTAACATGAAGAGGTCAAGGTAAAGGTTCGGATATGAAATGCAGCCATGTTTTTCTATATAGTATCCCAATTTCTAAACACAAAACCTAATTTCTGTTCCATGCTATTTCTGTTGAAATTTTACTGTCAAAATTTGATCACAGAAAAGAACAACAATTGAATTTGTTTTGAATTTCTCAGTCTTAGTTCTATTTTTAGAATTGTATCTTTTAATTCCTTTAGTGTTTCGACAGTGCAAAGTCTAATAATATAAATAAAATTAGCAATGTTTTGACATTTTGTGAGGATTATACAGAAATGAATGGTCTCTAAATGGTTAACAGTATGCCTTAAACAAAATTCCAACCACAAAGCTTAAATCGCTACATACTTACTTCAAGTTTTCAACCGCCTTTAATTCATCTAATCTTAAAGGTCGTCAAAGAGGTTGAAGGCTTGCATTTTGACTCGACGACGTCCACCGACCACTCCACCCCGAACGGCTTCCAAAACCGTAGCCACGACACCAGGAGGCGCAGCAGCCTGGAGCAGGAGATCGGTGTCCTACAGGACGAGAACGAGAATCTCAACACGACGCTGTCCATGAAGGACGACGAGCTGCAGAAGATTAAAGCCAATCTTATTGCCATCAGAGACGAGAGGGATAAACTGAGGAAAAGGGTGAGCAGTCTTGTTGGAGAGACCTGGGCACAATTTCGTGGAGCTGTTTAGCTCACAATTTCTAAGCAATATTTGCTACTCAAGCAGCTCTGGGCTTGACTTCACTCAAATCTAAGATTTATCTTAAGATTTGAATCCATCTTAATTGCTGTGATGTCACAATATAAAATCACTTTGGAAATATTGATAACTCAACTTAAGTGTTTGTGAATTCAGCCGTGTTGTGTCTGTGACATCACAGAGCTGCCACTTTCCCTGGTTCTGAAGAAAGGTCCCTGAGAATATAACAATCTTTCCATGTTCTGATTAACAAATTTCAAAGTATATGCAAAGAGTATGGAAACTTTTCCCTTGTTATGTTGAATGTAATCCTAAATATCTCCCTGATTCTTGTGCACAAAATTTCCCTGTTTGCAAGATGCAAGTATTAGTAGCTCTGACATAAAAAAAAACCCAAGTTGATTAGCTTTACAATAACGATCTGTCTTTCCTTAATAACCCAAAGGTAAGAGACTACCAGTCCCGCAGCAGTCAACAACAACAACTCTCAGGAGCTGCTGCCAGCAATCACAAACAGCAACAGCACCAGCAAGGTTACACGTCGTCATCATCCGAACAGCTCAGCTCGCCGGGTTACCGCGCCACCCCTACCCCATCCACAGTCTTACCCAATGGCATCAACCCAAGCACGGGGGAGCTGAGTGTGTATGGGAGCGAGAGGAGAGGGGGCATGCCGGTGGCGAAGGTCGCCGAGCGGGTCAGGTTAAAGCCTTCCAGGTCGTCGGACAATTCATCCAGGTCGGGATCCGAGAGGGGGCTGACGGCGTCGGACCTCAGTAGTATAGGGGTGAGTGGTTTGGGTTTTGGATGTAAAAGTTGAAAAATTGAAAAGTCGCAAAATCACTTCATCTGACAAATAAGAGATTTTGAAATGTTAGGTGGCATCAGACTGAACAGGTAGATTTCCATCATTTATGTGGTTCAAGGCATGCTAACATTAACAAGAACTACAAATTTTACTAGCAAATCTGCTGCCGCCTAGCATCGTATAATGCCCCCATTGACCCATTGCAATATCAGCCCATGATCTGCAATTTTTGGAGTCAAAATACATGTAAAGATTTAATGGTCTGCGTCTAACTGCGCAGCTTTGACTAAAATGTTGTGAGTTGTTGCTGTTTCTGACCAGCAGAGTATGGGTTCAAGTCCTGGTCTTGAAATGTGTGTCCTTTAGCAAGACACTGATTCACGAGTATGAAATTGCCATAATGACCTTGTAGAACTGAGCGGACGACTTGTTCTATTTAGTGCCTATGAGATATTTTCATGATGGCAAGCCACTCAAGATTGAAATTTGTAAAAATAAAAGTTTTACAAACAGCTGTATTCTTGATCTTGACCACAGGTGGGCAATCCCAAAGTCGCCGAGCACCTCGCCCAGTCATTACAAGAATGCTCCAGCGTGCAGGAGATCCTACAGGCCATGAGCTCCCACGGTCTGTCCATCCCGGAGAACAAGGCTCGGGACATAGAGGTTGAGATGGAACGTCTCAACAGCAAGATCGAGCACCTGAGGTCACAGAACGACCTCCTGCAGCTGTCGCTGGAGGAGAGCAAGTGCAGTGCCGACCGGCTTACGATGCTGGTGGGAAAGTACGAGAGCAACAACACGGCGTTGCAGCTGGCGGTCAACTACTGCGACCAGACGGTGGAGGCGTACGAGGTGCTGCTGATGCTGTGCGAGACAGAACAGCAGGTGGTGCTGGCCAACTGCAGGGCGGCAGGCGTGGGAGGAATCGGGACTGGTGAGAAGAAGAGTTTTGGGAGTTTTGCTAGCACAAGAAAACCCTTTTCACACTTTATCTCTTATCCCCGGTGAATGCAGCCCAGGGGAGGACCCAGGAGGTGTTTTTATCCCACGGTTACTCCCGCACACTTTTCCCTGCCTAGGTTCCTATTCCAGGGGGTTCCAGCGGCACATTTCAAGAATTCTCGAAGGTTTTACCGCTTTTCCCTATTTCAGAGTAGAGGTGCCTCTTCCCCGAAGTATGCCCTTGCCAGGCGGACTAGGGTCAGACCAGTGGTTAAAGTGATCATAGTGTGAAAAGGCTGGCCGGTATTCACCAGGGCAACCCGGGTCCTGGAGTGGTGTGAAAAGGGCTAAAGTCGTAAGCAATCGTTTCTACTCAAAAGTAATTTTGAAATTGCACAAACACCGTACAATTAAATACAACAATTTTGTTTTTTACTTGTTGTTTTACCTCCAGGAGAGAGTTCAGAAGGTTCAGGCGAAGACACGGAAGAGACGACGATGGTATTGAAGAGGGTCCATGAGAACCGCAAGTCAGCTGAGAACATGGCCAAGGCCCTGCTGCAGAGGCTGGATAGAAGCTGTGGTACAATGGTGTGTCATGTACCAGGGTGTACGCTACAACCCTGGGAAGATGTGTCTTCTCATAGTCATACTAGGTATGGATTAAAAACCTTGAGTTGCAGATGTGTGGTTTGTCATGATTTTTTCCCTTAGATTTTATTTTGTCTGTAAATTTTCAAAAGATACATGAATTTGGAACCATATTCGCACAATACTCACTGTTATCCAATGGTGATTCAGAGAGTCTGTAAAGCGTCTGAAGTGTAAGATCCTGTAACTCAACCAAAGGAAAGAAACAGACAAATTTAAACATGAATGTTTTTTCTTTTCTGTTTTGCAAGCTGCAACTATTTGCCAAGTTCCCCTTGCAATTTACAATTTTCAACCAGTTTCAGACAACCTCCATGGAGGAAAGGCATTCGGATTTTGAATGTTCACATATTTTTCTTGGAAATTGTAAGGCACTGTTTTAAAAATAAGTCATCGAAATTGATCCTAAAAGCATGCACTGCAATTGGACAAGGCCCTTACATTTAAAAATACTGACTTGAATAGTCTGGCTGTTTTTATGCATATGTTGCGAGCATGTTGCTGTAACTGTTTGATACCTTTCATTCCGCTGTTTGGTTAATCACCTTTTTCCCTCTCCTCCCCCTCCCCCTAATCAGCACAACAAGTTCAACGGCAAGCAGCTGCGACACAGAGTTCAGCAAGGAGGACGAGCAGCGACTGCGAGACTACATCCAGCAGCTGAAGAACGATAAGTCAGCCGTGCGGCTGACCGTCATGGAGCTGGAGAGCGTGTACATCGATCCGATGTCCCAGGAGGTCATGTCCAGTGTGGATAGCCAAAGGCTGGACCTGGAGAATGCTGTACTCATGCAGGAGATTGCCGCTCTCAAGGTAAGTTTTTATTTTTTATATTTTTTTTTATATAAGAGTTTGAGGTACCGCACAACTCACAAAAAACTTCCATACACATATTTCAGGCCTCGAATTAAAGGCACTGGACACCTTTGGTCAAAGACCAGTCTTCTCAATTGGTGTATCTCAACATATGCACATAAAATAACAAACCTGTGAAAATTTGAGCTCAATTGGTCGTCGAAGTTGCGAGACCTCTGCTCAAAAATCACAAGGTTGTAAGTTCGAATCCCCTAGCTAACCTCTGATTTTCACAATGACTAAAATAAATATTGTCATCTAGTTAACTGAAGCACAGTTTCTTGATTTGTGCATTTCCTAATCATAGACGTTAAACCAATGTTTGTATGAGAGAGATTGGTTGTTGCCAGCTTGGTGTTTATATCTCCTTGTGGGAGTTTGCCGAGTTCCTTTGATGGGAAGATCGTCTAAACAAACAAACAAACAAACAAACAAACAATTAAAATATTTTAGTGAGAAATTACTTCTTTCAAATATTTTAGTGAGAAATTACTTCTTTCTCCAAAACTATGTTAGTTCAGAGGGAGCCGTTTCTCACAATGTTTTATATTATCAACAGCTCGTTACCAAGTAAGTTTTTATGCTAACAATTATTTCGAGTAATGACAACACCCATAGCAATTGCCGTGGTGCCCTGCGCATTTGCTGTTGTGCCCTTTGCAAGGTTCCAATACAGCTAACATTTTCCTCATAGAAGTGCCCCTTACCAGGGAAAATAGTTAGTGTTCAAAATTCCAAGTATGCCCGACTTACTACTAATGAGGCAAACTGACCGGTAATCTTGGCCACATCGGATTCCAAAGACCCTCAGTTATTTCACGTGCAGTCAGTCAGTCAGTCGGCTTGTGGTCAATCGATACAGAGTTTCCTTAAGCCTGGAAAAAAAATAATAATAATAAAGATTACCGAAAAAGAGACAGTCAATTTGGAAAGCAGCTGCCCTAGTATGAGCCACATGTGTGTGTGTTGAAACATGAGACTGCTCTACGCTGAGTGATTGGGGTCAGCTTAAAAGAGCACTCTGGTTTGAGAATTTTTACCCGAAGGTTTGATTGTACAACATGTACATAGCAAAGACCTGCATCATGCATTATTGTCAGGTTTCCTGTATGACTATATGCACTTGTAGTTTGGATTGCCTTTCCATGAAAAAGGGACCGGGCCATTTTCTCATTCCAGCCTCATATTGTTTACAAATTGATTTTTAAGGAGCCCATTTAGTCTTTTTTTAGAGGGCCACATTTATCCAGCTGCTTATTAAGATTAAACCTGAAGAGCAACTCAGCACAAAATGGGGACATAGTATCCCAGGTGGGATTTGAACCGGGGTTCCAGATCTGGAAGGCGAAGAAAAGATACCAATATGACAACCTGACCACCTGAAAAAACAATCCTTTTTTGTTTCTTGTTACCAGGAGGAGAAGGCGGAGCTCAAGGCGCAGTACTACCTCCTGGAGAAAGAGAAGAAAGCAGCTGAGCTGAAGATGAGCTCGAGGGATGCCCGGGAGATGGCTTACCTGGCCCAGATTGATCATCTCAAGTCAGAGGCGCTGGATAAGAAGGTGATGCCAAAGGGCCAGAAGGTATGACGCTGATGTGAAATTTTGTAGATCACTAGGGCTCTGATTTCAGGATTTTTTTCCACTGCCTTAAGATTTTCTTGAAAGAGGCAAACTTGCCTATGACCAGACCTTCAGGTATCTATTTGAAATGATGTAGAGATTCTGTAAACCTCTTAAATGTACCATTCTGTATGTTTAGGGAGCTTCATTTCCATAACAAGAGGAAGTTGTAATTACATTTTTTTGATTTTTCATTTTCCTACAATATCATCCCCGTGAAACTTCATTTTCAGAAAAAGTTGTTCAAATGTTTACACTTTTTGTAATGTTTCTATAAAATGGTTTGCTTATTTCTCTTGTCTTGGTATGGAAGACAAACTTGTGATTTGTTTCCCCTCAAGAATTATAGCTTTACAGACATGTGTTATGCCCCATGTGGAAACCATCAGGGCTCACTTGAGAAGTGCCTGTTTTGGCCATGGGGCATAACAATATTTTTCAGAATGATAGGTAGTTGCGCAAGTACCAAACGTATCCCAAGTAAAATTTTCAGAAGAGTAGCTTCCAATGCAATTTTTGATGCTCAGTCACCATATGTACCACTTCCTCTACAGCAATCGGCCAACTCTACGCCGATGATCACGCTAGCTGAGCTGAGCCAGCTGGACGATCCCAGCATCTCGCTAGACACGGCCGAGATGCTGAGACGAGAGAAGAAGCTGAGATCTAAGATCCACGAGCTGATGGCCACCATTGAGAAGCTACAGAAGAGCTCCGAGATGAGACACCAGCAGTCAGCGGAGTTCATCACCGACCTGAAGAGAGCCAATAGGTAATAATTATTGAGGGGAAAAATGTTGGTGTCGGTGTAGAAATGTTGTGTCTCGATTGGGCAAAAGAGGTGGAAAGGTAGTTCATTCTGCTCTACCAGCCAGGCTCCTAGTGGATGATACCCATGCCTACATCCTTACAGGCTGTGAAGGGGGTAAAACTGTTTCAGCTCCAGAAGTAGGTTGCAACGTGCCCCTGGTGGAAGTTGTTCTGGGTCGATCTTGTGGGTTGTGCGACAATAACAATGTCAATTCTCCACATTATCTGTAAATGGCATTGTAATGTTTTATCATGTTGTTGTTTCAGTGCCCTTGTAACTGCCTACGACAAAGCCAAAAAGAAACATCAGAACAGACTGAAGAAACTTGAAGCTCAGATGATGGCCATGGTGGAGAGACATGACACACAGGTGAGATTTCTACATGTATTTGTCTATCTATCCTGTTGACAAATGTGACTGTTAAGTCCACTGAAAGGCTTGGTACATATGTCACAGAAAGTGAAGTGGATTTCCTTGCATCAGTCCAGACAACTCTTGAAGCATAAGCGCAGATGAACTGAAATATTTATTGGGTGGAGAAGGGTTTCACGCTGAGGGTTCCTGGAACCCCGTCCTTAGAGAATATTAACTGCAATGCAAGATAGAATAATTATCTATTGGTTTATCATTCTCTTTCTGCTCAGGTCCGAATGCTGAAGCAAAGAATAGCATTACTGGAGGAAGAGAACCAGGCCAGCAGACCCCCACACAACGAAACCTCCTTATAGATAATCCCCCTCCCCAAACCTCCCTTCCTCCCCCTCCCCCAACCTCCCTTCCTCCCCCTCCATATCCGTGACCTCTCGGATCCCTAATCACTGCCAAATACCTAAGATGTTCTTCCTGCCTTCGACTAGATGTGAACCCATGACCATGGATTGATGTCGTTGTAAAAAATGTGTGCCTCCTCTCTTCAAAGAATGGTGCTCCTTTCAGTACAAAGATAAACATTGTCTTCAGTGATGCAAGAAAAAAACTGTGATTTTCTTTTTAAAACAAACTTGATTATGGAGGAAGGACTCTCAAATATGTAAATCTTAAACAGCTGGATTACTAGAAGTGAAAATCTGGTTAAGATGGTAATCTTGCAAAGCAGGATTACTAGAAGTGAAAATCTTGCAGAACTGGATTACCTGAACTGAAAATCTCGCAAAGCAGAATTACTAGAAGTAAAAATCCCGCAGAACTGGATACTTGGAGTGAAAATCTTGCAAAAAAGAATTACTAGAAGTGAAAATCTCGCAGAACTGGATAACTAGAAGTGAAAATCTTGCAGAACTGGATTACCTGAAGTGAAAATCTCACAAAGAAGAATTACTAGAAGTGAAAATCTAGCAGAGCAGGATTGCCTGAAGTGGAACTGTCACAAAGCAAGATAACTAGAAGTGGAACTCTAGCAAAGCAAGATTACTAGAAGTGGAACTCTAGCAAAGCAAGATTACTAGAAGTGGAACTCTAGCAAAGCAAGATTACTAGAAGTGGAACTCTCGCAAAGCAAGATTACTAGAAGTGGAACTCTAGCAAAGCAAGATTACTAGAAGTGGAACTCTAGCAAAGCAAGATTACTAGAAGTGGAACTCTCGCAAAGCAAGATTACTAGAAGTGGAACTCTAGCAAAGCAAGATTACTAGAAGTGGAACTCTAGCAAAGCAAGATTACTAGAAGTGGAACTCTAGCAAAGCAAGATTACTAGAAGTGGAACTCTCGCAAAGCAAGATTACTAGAAGTGGAACTCTCGCAAAGCAAGATTACTAGAAGTGGAACTCTAGCAAAGTAAGATTACTAGAAGTGGAACTCTCACACTGCAGGATTACCAGAAGTGAAAACCTTACAAAGGTGAAAATCTCGCAGAGTATGAAAATTGGCTAATATGATGATGAACTTTAAGTTGGTGATGGAAATTCAGAACTCCTCAGAAGTAAGACAGAAGTAAAACTTTTGACGATAGTTGTAAAAAAGAAAGAAAAAAAAAGTCTGGAGAAACTCTTGCCTTGTCAGAGTCGGAGCTGTTCAATGTGGTACTGCAGAGGAATGCTTGCTATGTATGTATGTCGGAAATGGAAACTTGTCATGCATGTAAATAAAAGGGCCCTGTACAGGCTTATACAGATGTTATCGGACTTTTGAAAAGGGGGGGAAATCGACTGAAAAATGCAGCAGTTTTCAACAAGCCACGTGAAGGAATGATCTGCCGTCACAGATATTTAATGTATGATTGGTGAAGTAGACTTTAACCAATATGCATGACTGTGTGCTTTTCGAGTGGAGACCACCATTAGCAATACACAATCGAATCTAAAAGTAAATCTCTTTTCGTAGATACAAAGTTTGGATCAGAACACGGGCCAAATTGTTTTTGAGTGATTTCAAAACATTTTTGTGCTCATACAAAAACTTTAAGAGTTTCAGTAATCTATTTAAAAAACGTATAACCAACTCAAAGAACTTTTCTTAAATATGGATATAAAGTTTTTGGGTAACATTTTGTGTAACGTTATTTTCCAACAACCATGCAGAGTTCACATCTGATGATTTCAGTCAAGAAAAGAGTTCTTAAGATTGTTCATTTTGGCACATGCCATCTCAGAAATTCTGAAAAACTTGAGAGTGTTCAGATTTGTCTATGTACTAAGGGTGCATTTTTTGCGGTCGTAACCAATAACTGTTCCGATTGAATTGGCCATTAGTTAATCACGGACCAATGGCAAAAACAGTTATTTGTTACGTTTGCCAAAACGCACCTCAGTGCCCAAAGAATGATGACATTCTCAGTGTTAGACATCTGCTTGTGACTGTACATACTGCATGTATCTCATCTCAACCATCTACAAAATGTGGTATTAACATTTTTAAATATTTAACAAATTTGAGAATGATACTCTTTTTTTTTTTGCCAGGTGATTCTTGCTGTTGTCAGTAATTTTCGTTATTTCTGCAAAGGCAGAGTGTACGTTTGTTCTTGGCCGTGTTGTCAAGATCTTGCGAAAGACACTCAGAAATTGTTTGAAATTGTCAACCTTTTTCAAATGAGAAGAGTCAATCAAGAGATGGTCGTATTCTTGTTACTGAGGTGCACAGATTGTTACATAATATGGTATTTTTTTCTTTCTGAACATCAACTTAAGCGCTGTAACTTTATTTAGACATTTGAAAGTCACTCGCTCAAAATAGTTGCAAAGACTTAAAACTCAGGGAGGCTACTCTCTAAAAGTTAACATCCTCAAGAGCCAAAGTTTCTTTTACCCTGCACCAGGTGTCAACATTTTCAAAAACTGCTGACCAACTACAAAACAAAGCGTTAGAATAAAATGTAACTAGCTGGCAACTTTGATCCAGTGAGGGACAACTTTCCCAGATTTCAGAACTTTTCAGAATTTGTTTTTGTAGCAATCATGGCATTTAAAAAAAAGTGAAAGGACAAAATTAACAATTCTCTGCTTTCCATTGGTTCCTTTGTCTAAACTTCTTCAGTTCAATTCAAGCAACCAATCCCAACGTTATGACAGTTTTGCGTTATACAAAACATAACCACAATCCGATTCCATATAGAGATGCTAAGAATAAATTGTTGCTTAACGAACCAATAAGGAGGTCCTCAGCGTAATCATGAAATGGTTTTATATGTAGAAAAATGTGTCTGCCAGGGATGTGACTTCTCAGACATTTAATCTAAATTCAGACATTTTATTTCTGCGAGGTGGAAAAAATGTCTGTTGTTTTCTTCAGATATAACAAAATAATGCTCTGATCTGCTTCTCGAGGATATGTGCTGAGGATGCTGTTCTTAGAAGCTCTTTAGAATAACTCAAGGGGTCACCACAAGGCAGAACGAAATGTCAGAGTTCTATGAAATCGGCTTTTGGTTTGACCTAGTTTATGTTAAGCATTATGTTTGTTTTACAAACTGCTGTGTTTTTGTTTGTTTTTTCTTGTGCATATCAATGATATAATTACTGTAAAAATGTACAAATTGCTCATTTAATATTGTTTATACCTATTTATAAAACTTTCTTGTTTTTGAAAAAAAAAAATTATAACATGTTGTATTTGAGATCAGCTTGTTTGTCATTATTTTGTTATTTTTTTTGTTTGTATTTAAGTTTTTACAATGTGCTAGGGTGAACATTGCAAGGGGAAGCTCAATAGTTTTCGAACAGGTAAATGATGGAAATAAAACGATATTTTTGTTAAAAAATTAATCCCATGTTGCAGTGAAGGAACATTCACAGTCATGAAGTAAAAACACTTCTAGAGCTGTTACAGCCCTTCTAACAACTGTCATGGTCCCTCTGGGTAACAACAGCTCCAAGCTATCTGAACAATGTTTTGGTTAAAAACAGGCATTGGGTTTCTCACCATTTTGTTCTGATTTCGGGACTTTCTTAGAATCGCCTAGCACCTTTCTCGGACGAAGTAATGCAGTCACCAAAAGAGAGAAAGGAACAGTCTACAATGTGTCAAAATGTGTCTAAAAAATGACAAAGATGCTGGCAACCTAAGGTGTCTATAGAACACCTACCTCACTAGACTTGTGGACAAGTCGTTAAATGTATGTGCGTTGATAGCGTTCCAACTTAACTGGGAGTAGAAGTCGGGCAACCAGCAGTTCGCTCGAGAGCAGTGAGCACCGCCACAACTGGACTATCTCACCGCGTGGGACCATTAACGACTTGTCCACAAGTCTACTACCTCACATGCCACTACAGTGTCTGCTCGTGATCAGTGCCCAGCATGGGATATTTTTGCAGGGATCCCATGCTTACTTTAGAATTGAAGTGATTCAACCAGGAACTCAAATCCAGTAATGTCCAGTTTCTTTGTTTGACATTGTTATAGGTTATTTATTGTGTTTTATGTTGACAAGTACCAAATTTGATGGTGCTAAAATTCTCCAACTCAAAACAACCTTAAATCTGTTCTGTTTGTAATTAATTTTTTTGATAAATGTTTGAGTTGTCAGGGTAAATTATTCAAGTAAGAAGGAGTAAAACAACTTGGATTTTTGTTCCTAAAGGGGACCAAATTTAGACATCTTTTATTTGATCCTTTGCTAGCACTTTGAAGGTTTTGTGTGATGGAGGCACTGAGTTGCAACACATCATGTGGTTGTGTGTCTGTTAAAGCCATTATACACTTTTGGTACAGAAAAAAAAAAAAAGTCACTGATTTACAAATAATTTACAGGGTTTACAGAAGGTAATGGTGAAAGACTTCTCTTGAAATATTGTTTCATGAAATGCTTTACTTTTTGAGAAAACATTAAAACAATATCAATTCTCGTTAGCGAGAATTACGGATTTTTTTTAAACACGTGTCATGACACGGCGAAACGCGCGGAAACAAGAGTGGGTTTTGCCATTATTTTCTCCCGACACCGATGACCGATTGAGCCTAAATTTTCACAGGTTTGTTATTTTATATATAAGTTGTGATACACAAAGTGTGGGACTTGGACAATACTGTTTACCGGAAGTGTATAATGGCTTTAACTGCAAACAGTTCACTTTTACTCCACCCTTCAAAGCGAAGACCTTGGTTCTTTTGTTAAATTCTTTGTTCCCCTCAACTTCCTAAAATTTATCGTTTTAATCTTATACCAATTTCAAAGAGCTGCTGATCATAAATTCTTGCTCGGGGCATCAGTCAAAATACTATGTAATGTTGCAATTGTTTGTAAATTGTTTGTTCCCTGTGGTTAATTGTTTTTTGGGCTGCTCTTTGAAATTGGGCTTGATTCAGAAAGAGACTAATTAAAGACCGTCCAATATAATCAGTGAGAAAAAGATATCGGCAAGATTTGTTTGTTTTAAAATTTGTATTGTTTATTATTTACTTTTTTTATTTTAATTTTATTTAACCCATGTAAATGATGTAATTTAAAGATATAGTTTTTATTTCAAAATGGTTTCTGATATTAATTTTGTTTTTGTGGTTTTTTGGCAAGTCACCCCCAAAAGGGTGTAAATTAATTAATACATGTAGGTTTTTTTATAGAAATCATTTCAGAAATTCCACAAATCTTTTTGACAGTTTCAAAATATTCGTGAAAAATCTTTGTGAAAATTTGTAATTGTCCTGACAAATGTGCAAAATACTATATTTTAAGAATTGTCCTTTCTAATCATTGCGACACATTTGTATGAAAAACATTTCATTTCAATAATTTTTGCCTTATTTCTATCTTGTTTCATCATGTTCTTGTATAAAAATAAACATTAATTTTATACAGCTTTTCTTGGGAACATAAACTCGTCTGCTATGTGTTTTTTTCTTGTTTTGTGGTGGTGTTTGTTTGTTGTTTGTTTGTTTTTTGTTTATTTGTTTGTTTTCGTAAAGTTGAAGGTTAGATGATGAGATAAATTGGATCGGGTCTTGACAAATTTAATGAAGTTACAAAATATTATCTGGCAGAAAAACTGCTGCAGTCAACGTTGATCAAATTGTACTCTAGGTTGGGGGCAGAAAATTTTGCTTAACAAAAGTTGCTCACTAAGCAGAAATTAGCAGTTACTATGATACTCATCTGGTGTGTTATTTTGGCTGGCAACCTGATTTTGCTAAGCAAGTCGTATTTATAGCTTAGCGAACATGAGCCAGGCGAGTGTTCTGTAGCACGAGAACGATCACCATATTCATCATCTTGGGGTTGTGTTTGGAAGCTGTTAATGTTGGGTGGGGTTTTGTATGTAATAAAACACTGGCCAATATTGATGAAATCACTGCCCTTTATACTAGCCCTATATAGGCCTGCCCTATATAGGACTCTTCCTCTGTGCTGTACACATAATATACTGCTATGCAGTATAATACAAAATATTACCCTATACCAACATATTGGATCCATGTACAAGCCAAGAACAAATTTGTTCTTTTAAAGGCAGTGGACACTATTGGTAATTGTCAAAGACTAGCCTTCACGGTTGGTGTATCTTAACATATGCATAAAATAACTAACCTGTAAAAGTTTGAGCTCAATCGGTCATCAAAGTTGCGAGATAATAATGAAAGAAAAAATACCCTTGTCACACGAAGTTGTGTTGGTTTAGATGTTTGATTTCGAGACCTCAAGTTCTAAATCTGAGGTCTCGAAATCAAATTCGTGGAAAATTACTCCTTTCTCGAAAACTATGGCACTTCAGAGGTAGCCGTTTCTCTCAATGTTTTATACCATCAACCTCTCCCCATTACTAGTCACTAAGAAAGGTTTTGTACTAATAATTATTTTGAGTAATTACCAATAGTGTCCACTGCCTTTAAAGCAAACTGGTCCCCACTCTATAGGTTTACAGTTATATATGATTGCCAGTTTGTAGAGCATAACATAACCTTCCCTAAAAGAAAACCCACAAATACATCGCTCAGATTAATTGATGCACAGAAAGTCCCTTTAAGTAATATCGAGAAGTCACCACGTGAGGGCGCCCTACCCACGTGGTGAATTTCATCAATAATGGCCGGCCACAGGTGTTCGGCGTTCGCCCAGACTCAGCTCGAAAAACATGGATGGCAAGCAGGTTTGTATCGCTGTCTATCAGTTGTGTCATAAATCATGTGTAGTTTGAAATATCTTACAAAGTACACCCGTATATTGAGCTAATTGTGGAGAATATTTGCCGTCTTTGAATTGGACTGAATTGACGGGTCCGTCCTTGTCATAAAAATGTTTGTGCCATTGATTGCACAATACCATGACTGTGTGTGCTGTTAGGTTACGAATACGAGTGTGTGTCGTTGAAGAGACGTTCATGCGTTATGGCTATGCTGCTAATGCTATGCTCTGTGTTAACTCGTGTATTTTATGTAAATGTATTGCTTCAATCAGTAAACGCCAAGAAGGCTGCCGATGAGGTTGGAACATATTGTTACTGTTGGCTTAGTCTCATCATACAATTATTAGGGCCTCGCCACCAAATTTCATGATTGAAGAAAAGAAGTGAAAATTTTTGGCAAATTTTTGTTTAATTAAAAATAAAAATTCAGGTTTTTACCAGTCTGTGCTACTACGTACTAATCTCACTATATTAAATATTTTGACTGCATGCCGAAAGTCACCCCGAAGCTGTAGCCCCACTTGTGTGTTTAATTCAAGGTCTGAATCCTTAGCCATATGTTTGGCCCCGATTTTTTTCTAAGCTTAGTCGTGATCAAAAGTTGAAGGCCGTTTCTCTGCGAGCGAGTCGTCATGGCTGTAGTTTAAACCAGCTACATTAAATGTGTTTACTTCCCCAGAATTACTTTTCTCGATGTGTACTGAGCGCAGCCGTTTTGGAATGATACCAGTTATGCCTGTCAAATAACGACGTCATCGACTGGCCAGGCTATTGGCGGAGCAAGGGTGCCATTATTAAATGGTTGCTTTAAATTCTCGCTCCCCCTCAACCCAGCCGGCAGATGACCTCCTGATTTGATTGGCACGATTGGGATAATTCCATATTGACAGCTCTCAACTTTTTGACTGGATCCATTCTGTATACCTAATGTCAAAGTATTTTCAAAGTATTTGAAAAAAATTGTATTTGTCAGCTGTAGACCACAGCCATTCAGATAAACTTACAATCGATTTGTACCTCTGTCATTTACAGGGCAAGGACTCGGCAGGACAGAGTCTGGCATCAGTGAGGCCATCAAAGTGAAGATAAAGCATGACACTGCTGGAGTAAGTTCCTCCTTCTCCTTCTCACAAAACCTCTCCCTCCTTCAGCCAACCCAATAACTTTCACATATAAGCATTTTTATAAAACAACTAATGCCATAGGAAGTAAATATACACACATTTTTTAGTATTTTTGATGACTTGCCTGTTAAAGCCATTGGACACTTTCGGTAAACAGTATTGTCCACAGGCCCAGACTTTGTGTATCACAACTTATATATAAAATAACAAACCTGTGAAAATTTATGCTCAATCGGTCATCGGAGTCGGGAGAAAATAACGAGAAAACCCACTCTTGTTTTTGCACGTTTCGTCTCGTCATGTAATGTGTTTAAATAAATCCGTAATTCTCGCTTTCGAGAATTTAAATTGTTTTAATGTTTTCTCAAAAAGTAAAGCATTTCATGGAACAATATTTCAAGAAAAGTCTTTCACCATTACCTTCTGTAAACCCTGTAAGTTATTTGTAAATCTATGTTTTCTTCTCTCTGTACCGCAAGTGTATAGTGGCTTTAAAGCCATTATACACTTTCGGAACAGATAAAAAACAAAAAAAACTTTGGGACAGTTGAGTCTTGTAAAATTATTTCTCTGCTTTTAAAGTATACTGTAATGTATTTAAACTTGTGCATTCTCATAATGGTGTGGTTCTCCCAGTGAAATAGACTATTTACTTTACAAAAGTGGGCTGATTGGATTATTTCTAATGCTGGTTATTTTGATCACTCAGCTCCACTTTTTGAACTTCTAAAATTCAATGTGGTTTTTAAATTTTTGTCTCTAGATACAAACATTATGCATCTTTATCTTCTTTTGTTAACCCTTTCTTTACCTTAACTTGAAGTTCCTGTAAGAAAAGCCTTTATGTCCCGTTCAACAGAGCTTCAGTATTTAGAACAAGTCTTGTCCAAGGTGTTGCTTATTAGAATAGTATCAGTAATTCAAGAAAAAGCTTGGTTACTTTGCCCCCTTTTTATAAAAATATGTAAAGCTCAGTTACATAATTCTTAGTAATGAAAGAAAGGTTTTGACATAGTTTTCTAGATGATGTTAGTCAGAGTTGTTAGTTTGTTGGTGTGCTTGTTTGTGGTTGGCCTAAATGTTGTCATGTTTTGTTATTATTTATCCAACTTCCTTGTAATAGATGTTAAATTTGCATCGGGTTCGAATCCACCCCGAGTATCATGCCTGTGATATTTTTTCACAGGACTCGGGGAAGTACTGAGTATACAGTGCTAACGCACATCGGTGTTTGGGTAAAAAACAAATTTGATATTCCTTGTTATGTTAGTATTATTTCTACATTGGTTCGTCATTATACCTTCACTTTACACGATGTCGATGTACATGTACTTAATCATAACAATGTTGAAATAAATGTATTATCTATATGTGTAGGTCGGTCATGATCTTGGTGAGCAGTTTACGTACCACTGGTGGGACCATGTTTTCAACAAGGCTGCAAACAACATAGTGGTGGAAAATAACCAGGTTTGTCATGCGTGTATAAATTGTGCCAAAAGACACCTCCATTCATTCTAAATACATTACCGCTAAGTGATTTTCTTCGTTTTGATGAAGACCCGTCTTTAATGTGTGTTTTCTTCATGTCAATAGGAAGGCGTGAAAATGACAAGTAAAGAGAAAAGCCACGGACCAATAAGTAACAGAAAACAGCCCAAGAATGTCGGCAAGAAGCCTCTGCTGTATGGCAACTTTGTCCGGAGTGCCACTTTAACAGCGGAGGGCTTGAAACGAGATGATCAAGACAGTTCTTCATCTGAAGAGGAAGAGGGCAACAAGGAGGAGATGAATATTGATGAGAAGTTCTTCAAGGCTTGTGGTGGACGAACAGCTCATAAGTAAGTTACACCGTATTCTTTTAAATTTATCATGATGTGATCAAGCAAAATGAGTCATTTGTCAACCCAGGTAATTTTTATACATTTGTAAAGAGTACAATCTATGCTTTAATACTGTTAAACCCCCATGTTGATACCACTTTGGTTCAACGTTTTGAAAGTAGTATCGCGTGATGTGGCACAACTGTCCCGGCCGTTGCTCTCGACCAATAGGAATGAAGAAACTGTCTTATAAGAACAGGTGCAAGCTCGCGTGTCATGCCCATGTCTCAACACTTTTTACCGGTCGAAAACAAAGGTTATGCACACCCACGTGACGCGCTCTCCACCAATAGGAATAGCAAAACTGTCCGAGGTATTTATGAATGCTAACTTTGACCCATTTTAGATGTTATTTATCAGGAGGGAAGTTGCCAAAATAAAATAAAATATAGTTTGGCATTTAAATTTACAAAATTTGTTTTTGGAAAATATCATCCCTGTTGGCCCGACTTCGCTTGTTTCTCCATACTGATATTTTAGCTTTTTTAGCTTAATCACATCGTATATTTTTTATGTCTGGCACGTTTTGTCAGTTTTTGAAGTGTAAATTTTCGTTCCTTGATGTTTATAGGGGCGCTAGGCACGGCTTGAAACTCTCCGGGAAACTGAAGCGAATCCAGGAACAAGAGGAGCTGGAGGGTTACCTAAATCGTCAGAAAGACCAGGCTCAGTCCACTAAACCCTCTCCCCCTAGCCTTGATAAAGATCAAAGTCACACAACAGAGGATGATGATAATGATGGGGGGAAGGTGAGAGATGCGGGAGACGAAGAGAAGCGGGAGAGGAAACGACAGAAGAAAGAGAAGAAACGGAGGATGAAAGCCGCCATTGAGAATGGGCAATGTGATGACGCTGGAGATGAACACGATGGGGAAAATGTACTTCAAGAATCGGGAAGTGCAACTGAAGAAGAGAAACATACAACTGAGCAGGACGCCGGTGGATGTTGTGAGGATGATGAAAGTGAGAGACAACGGGAGGAAAAACAGCGAAAGAAAGACAGGAAACGCAAAAGGAAAGAGGCTAAATCTGCCAATGGCTGTCATGAGGACACAGTAGACTTGGATGATACTACGGTCATTACTATCAATGAAGCAGATGAGAGAAAACGGGCGAGAAAAGCAAGAAAGGAACTGAAATTGAAGAACAGACGGGATGGTGCTAGCTGTGGAGATGATTCAAACGGACCTTTTGTGAATGACGTTGTCGAGTTGACTTTAGAAGAAAATGGAGGTGATCAGGACAGAAAGTGCAAAAGGAAAAAGGAAAAAAAGAGAAAGATGGAATCGGTTGATGTCTGTGAAAATGAGAATAACGAATCTAGTGAACTGATTTGTTGTTCTGTACCTGAGGGAGACACGAGGACTGGTGACAACGATTGCGATCTTGATACCAAAAATGGTGGCGATGATTTAGGAATGAAAAGCAAGAAGAGAAGGAAAGAAGAGGGTTTGCAGAACGGCAGTCTCGATCATGAATGTACAGATATAAAAACATCAAAAAAATCGAAGAAGAAAAAGTCCAAGCACCGACCCACAGTAATGACTATGAATGAATTTGTTAGAAAATAATTTAATAAAACACAGATGCACTACAAAATATCAGTTGATGACATAAATATTTTTATTTTAAACTTATTTGAAATGCATTTTATGTACAGGTATACATAAACTAATGGGGATACTGTCTGTAGTCCTCATGTGCTAAACTTCTGGTACACATAAATATTTCTTTATCGTTATCTCACAATGTTAATCCCTCTAAAACCTGTTTGAGATATGTTGGACTTTATCATGTCTAATGGAGTAAAATGTACCAGTATACAATTGTTGGGTTCCATGGCGTTTTGTACACTCGAACTGGGGAAATGGTACCCGAGGCGAAGCCGAGGGTGCCATTTCCCCTCGAGAGTGTACCAAACCCATGGACCCCAGTCACAGCGCGCAACAATTGTTTTGTTATACCTTTGTATAATTGTTTTTCCTCTTCTCGAAGTTCTGTCATCTTCAAACAATATTACGACGATCTGTTGTTTAATAAGCAGACGAACAAGAAACAATTCCCTGGAACCCACGGTTATGGAAATGTCCCATACATCATTTGGGAAAACTACAATTTGTAGGGACTTGAAACATTCTATGGGTGCATTTGTTTAGCCTTTGACGTCATTCCAGGGGCTCACACCCAGGTCAGCCCCCAGTGCCCTGCTTGTGGAGTGGGTCACTTGGGGGCTGGCCCCAGGTAAATGGCGTCACTACGCGAGCTGTGAGTGGTCGGTTGTTTAGCTCTTGTCGGGCTCACCACAAGTGAGCACTGCGGGGTAGACCCACGGAAGCTAAACAAAAGCACCCATTGTACATGTATACGTATGTCCAAAGATTATAGAGTGTTGGATGTGCAAGATGAGGAACTCCTGCTGAAAAGGGAAATGTACACTGGACGCCATTTCAGCACGCATCTTTTTTGATGTAACAGTAGATCAGCGCAGACAATGACCATTGCTGTCAATGACATAAAACATTTGCTTGCTGGAATGGCGCCAATGCGTACTTCACATTCAAGCGATAGATAGAGCTCCAGTTCCCTATCTTGGGAACAACCACTCTATACCCTTTGCACACAACCACACAGTGTTTTTTAAAGTGTTGAAGAATATGACGCACATTTGGGGGGTTTTTTTGTAGAAAGATTTTGAGTTTACAAACCATCATTACATAACAATTTGAAATTCTTTTGTATGAATTGAATATTTTTAATTCTTAATATTTTTAGCATTAACAATTAATTAAATTGAAACGCTGCATGAGTTCCCCTTATATAAAAATAATGTCATTTACCAATAAAATTAATAATTTATGTTTCTGTGCAAGAATGTACTGCAGTGATGACTGATCTGGTTTCAACTTGTTACCCCTGTTGCAATGGAAGAGTCCTTATTATCTGCACTCTGATTGGCTGGTTGCATCAATGGGACATACCACTGTAAATAAAGTGTGAAGTTAGAGTCAACTTTAAGCAAATACAAAGATAGACAAAATAGAGAGGTTACCACCATAGCTCCATTTATATTATAGAGCTGCTTAAGCACAGAAAGTAGCTAACCACAACAAAATTATGCTACCCAGAATAAGGTTACCCGCCAAACTACTGTATCACATGCGCAATCTTTGACTGGTATCCTGCTACCTTTTGCTTAGATCTTTTATGCAAAATCTGCTTAAGCAGCTCTATGAAATTGGGCCAAGTGTCGCAGGTTCAAAACCTGCCAAGTTCTGATTTTTTTTTTGCTCGCCCAAAATTGAATACAATCCACTAAAAAGTAAAGTTTGAATTCTTGTTTTTCTTGGACAGAACTGCTTTAATTCTTCTGAGAAGAATTATAGCTACCTTACCTCCTTGCTCATTCCTGCAGTAGTCCTCCCCTCTTCGTTGATGGGCGCTTTCAATAAACCCCTGATAGTGTATTTAAAAAAAAAAATAATTAAAAATGGCAGAACTCAATTCCATGTCTCAAACTAAATTTTCTGTTTCTTTTCTGCATAATAAATCAAGTTTAGTCAGAGCCAGTGTTTACAGATTTTGATACTTGCATTTTGTAAGTGTTCAAACGCCCATTGTATATCTCTAATGCACATGAGTTTGGATTCCAGTCGTCAAACTTGTGTCTTTGAGCAAGAAACTTCACTATAATAACGTTTCTTCACCCAGGGTGAATGGGTAATCGTGAGGGCAGATAGGGTTCATGGGACTGAATAGACCGATCCATCAAGGGCTCCGCCCCATTGTGTATTGACCAATCACAACGCAACGAAAGTCCGACATGCATGCGGGTATCTTGGCGCGCATGGCAGAGTTGTGCAGAAAGGCATTGGAGAGCCCCACGTGTTCTTGCTTACACATGCGTTGTGGGCGGAGCCTACTGGATCGGTCTATTACATGTAGCTTGGTTTGCTACAATGTACATACTTGGCAGCACAGGCTGTTTACTGCCAAGGTAGCTGAGATGGTTTAAGGAATGAAATAAATGGCCCACTTATTAAAACCAAGATCAAAACGTTCAAGCAAAATGACCGTCACTGTGTGACAGATTTAAGCAGTATTCTTCAAGAAGCCACAATAATTAATAATGCTGTTATAAATATCCAAGATTATTACAGCACAATGTCTTGTACCTGAAGTGTTTTCTGACGAGCTTGTGGAACTCTGAGATGCATTCCAGAGGTGGGACGGCACGGCGGCAGACGTAGGTAAACCACTTCAAACCTGCGGCTACGTGGGTGATCTCATCTGTGTAGATCACCTCCAAGATGGAGACGGATGCAGCGTCTTGCTGCTTGGCGAATCGCTCTTGAGTCTTTGGGTGGACATCAAGCCCTCTGAGGAGAAATCAAAGTATAGAAAAAAAGAAATTCATATATAAGTCACACCCATATGTTAACATTAATGTATGTGATGGCTACTGCTTCCTAGATTGTTTCGTAAATTAGGTGTGATGATAATAATAACAATTTATAAAATGTAACCAGTCAGTTTCCCTTGTGGTTTATTATTTGATATCTGATATAAAAAGTCGCCTCCCCTTAAGGTGATCCCCTGTTTGCCGCTTCCCAGGTTGTATCGTTACCTGGGTGTGATCCCTGGCTACACGGCAGTTTGCAGTTGAATGGCTTCTAAAAGGCACCCCCTGAACAAAGATATTGATTAAATAGGGAGACCGCCAACGTAGGGCTAGATAGCTCAGTTGGTAGAGCGCCGGCACGTTAAACCGGAGGTCGTTGGTTCAAATCCCGCTCTAGTCAATTTTTCTTTGTTCAACCCAAAATCAATAATAATAAGAGTTAGTTTTTATATAGTGCTTTTCACACCCTGAGGGCGTCCCAAAGCGCTTCACATTACTACCCCTGGTCACTAGGCCTTAAATCATTCCTTAAACCATCTCAGTTCCCTGGGGAGTATACAGCCTTGGTCAACAAATGCGCTACTCGGCAAAATCAATCACAAGAACCATCTCTGCCCTCACGGGTGACCATTTACCCCTGGGTGGAGAGAAGCTTATGGTTAAGTGTCTTGCTCTAAAGGACCGGGTGTCATGACCGGGATTCAAACCCACACTCTGCTGATCAAATAACAGAGCTTGAATCCGGCGCTCTTGACCGCTCAGCCACGACACCCCACTGATCCCGTCCGTAGCAATTATAGTCAAGTGTCTTGCTTAATGTCTTACCTTGCCTCATGCACCATGTGAACTACTGCCAGTCTGGCTAAGAGGTTATCTTTCGTCTCCGTTGCAGACTGCCACAGACCTGTAAAGAAATCTATGAATCAATGCTGATTTCTCATCATGCAATTCTCTTGATATTTCTGGTTAAATATTATGAAGTGGATTTATACAGTAATTGCCAAGTATCATTTCAAAACCACAACTCATGGTTTTGCCTTCGACTTAAGCTCTGTCTGCCTGGTTGAAGCTCTGTATCAAAGTGCACATTAAAATGACTGACAAAGCCTAAGCCAGATTGAAGCCAATGTTTTGAAGAGGGGGGGGGGGTAAACTAGTATGCAGCTGTGGATTTTGTTAACAGGACTCAGGACTCAGGAGGAGGAGGAGGGGAAGTACCAAAGAGGCCTATACAGTGATTCACACCGTCGCATTACAGCATGGAGGAAGGACATCCATGGTTAAAAGCATCTCTATCAATAGTGCTGTACAAACACAAAGCAAAAAGAAATTCTCTCAAATTCTCGAGACGGAAAAATTGTAACCATCAACAAAGAAGACCGCCCAAAGATTTAATGACAGTAAGTGCTGTTATCAGATTTGACTTACCATTGTGAACAGGAAGTGCTCCAAAATGGCTGCCCAACTCATGCAGTCTGTCATTCAAGATCTTGAAATGCTGGAAGAAAAAAAAAATAATCACCCCAAATCTGAAAATTTTAGCCATCACAGATTTTGTTTTTGTATGGTTTCAAGTGATACAGATGGGACTACTAAAGACTTTTTGTCAGTGTTGACTGGGTACATTAGCAAAAGTCTGATATTTCTTGAGAATTTTTTTTTAACATGAGTCTTTGATACCAAATAAAAAATATAATCCTGTAGAATTTGTTTGAGTATTGTCATTTAGTTTGAACAATACCTTTGCTTCATCGCCAGCCACTTTGACAAAGTCAGTAAAGAACTCTCTGGGTAGTTGACTTCCGTCTCCTAAAGCGGTCCCAGCAAATCTAGCGATAATGTCCCACGACAAGTCGACTGCCCACTGCTCTATATTGGCCAGAGAGTGCAGTGATGCTATACGGTTTCCCTGCATGAAGAAATTCCATGAAACAATTTGTCACACTTTTGAATGAGTACACCAAGTTTCATGTAAAAATTGAAAGCTGCCGTAGCCTTCCAACCAATATTTTTTGTTGCCATTAATTTTATGAGCGGTTACCAAATGTGTACTCTCCCTTCAATCAACTTCTCTCCCCCCCCCCAAAAAAAAAAAACCCAAAGATGACTTTCCCTTTGAGCCAGGACCTTTGAACGTCATTTTTTTTTTACAAAACTTGGTCAAAACAGCATTTTGCTCTTTTTATTCCTCTTCTTTTTCTCACTGATCACAAAGACGACCTCACTGTGAAAGTAATAGTTTTTTAATTGATTTTGGGTTAAACAAAATTTGGATTACTAGAGTGGGATTTGAACCAATGACCTCTGGATTAACGCGCCGGTGCTCTACCAACTGAGCTATATAGCCCTATGTTGGCAGTCTCCCTTTTTTGTCAATGTATCTTTGTGCGGGGGTGCCAGTCAGAAGCCATACAACTGTAAACTGCCGTGTAGCCAGGGGTCACTCCCAAATTACGATACAACCTGGGAAGCGGCAGCCAGGGGATCACTTTAAAGGGGATGCGACTTTTTGTTTATTATTTGAAATACCAGAGTGCCTCCTTTGCCCCTCTTGATTTTCCCTGGAGCTACCACACTGAGTGTTTCCTCCCTCTTGGGCTCGTCTGGTGGACTGCATCTCCCAATCTCTCTAAGATCTCCCGTTCTCCATCTCTCCTGCACCTCATGGGTTAGTCTGACCTTCAAATTGAAAACAGTTTGAAAAAAAGCATTTGTCAAATTCTAGTTAAAGGTTGGCGGATCTGGAAAATCGGTCGTTTTGAGGAGCTGGTTTGGGGGGACCAGCCGTCGATTTCACCAAACTCCTCCTAACTTTGGATCTTAGGACTTGGGACGGGTTCAGCTCTGTATCCATAGACATTTGGGCACATCCTGATGAGTTACAAGTAAGGATGAGTTACTCGTCCTAACTCGTCCTAATATAATACAATACACAGCTCAATGTGTGGACATTAATTTGTTCTAAATAAAAATCCTTTTCTTCAACAACATAGTGTTTATAGTGTCCTTAGATTATGCGGACCTCTTTTGTTCCTAGGTCCAAACTTTGTACTTAGCGTTACATTCCTTTGTTCTGTACAGTTAAGGAAAATCGTATTCTTCAACACTGTAAATAAAACTGTGTGGACTTGTGTATGTCCACATAGTTATTAAAGGCAGTGGACACTATTGGTAATTACTCAAAAAAATTATTAGCATAAAACCTTTCTTGGTGACTCGTAATGGGGAGAGGTTGATGGTATAAAACATTGTGGGAAACGGCTCCCTCTGAAGTGCCATAGTTTTCGAGAAAGAAGTAATTTTCCACGAATTTGATTTCGAGACCTCAAGTTTAGAACTTGAGGTCTCGAAATCGACCATCTAAATGCACACAACTTTGTGTGACAAGGGTGTTTTTTCTTTCATTATTATCTCGCAACTTCGACGACCGATTGAGCTCAAATTTTCACAGGTTGGTTATTTTATGTATATGTTGAGATACACCAAGTGAGAAGGCTAGTCTTTGACAATTACCAAACGTGTCCAGGATCTTCAAGTCCCCACATGATGTAGACTTCTTTTGTTCTCAAGTCCACACTTCCTATGTAGCATTAAAACATCATTGCACTCCTCAAACCTTTTCAGCTGGATCTGCTGTTCGTAGTACCCTGACTGCCCAATGACAGAGCGTGTCTTCATTTTCCTCATCTGATGCAGGACCTGACTGAATTGCATCCGCCCCTTTACCTGTAAAAACAAGTGGATATTTTTCTTAGGATGATTGTTTCTTGCTTTATTTGAAATAAAAAGTTTCATCCTTTCCAGTTGATTCCTCTGCTACCATTAGTTCCCCGGATTGAATTAAAAACTTTGGAGTGATCCCTGGCTATACAGCACTTTTTTGTGTTACTCATTTTAAGGGAAGGTACACGTTTGGTAATTACTCAAAACAAATATTAACTTAAAAACTGACTTGTTAACGAGCATTGGAGAGCTGTTGATAGTATAAAACATTGTGGGAAACGACGCCCTCTGAAGTAGCATAGTTTTTGAGAAAGGTAATTTCTCACTAAAATAATAAAAGACTTCTAGCTAGAAGTCTTTGATTCTTATCTGAAAGCACACAAACTCAGCAAACAAGGGTGTTTTTTCTTTCATCATTTTCTCACAACTTTGATGACCAATTGAGCCCAAATTTCTACAGGCTTGTTATTTTATGCTTAAGTTGGGATATACCAAGTGAGAAGACTGGTCTTTGACAATTACCAAACGTGTAGCTTCCTTTTAAAGCTGGTTTTTGAAAACTGATTATAAAGCACCACTGGCTGCCTGGCAGAACTAAAAGGCTGTGTCAGCATTGGCTGCGGCTGCAGATTGATCGCCAGATGAACATGTGTTGAAGCATAGGAGGTCCATAGCAGCACCCTTAGTAACAGCTGCAGCCATAGTCTCAGACAAAGCCGCAGCCACAACCATAGCAACAGCTGCCAATTTCAACTTGGCCTCGGATCAAAACCCCGATGCTATGCCACAATATCTGAAACCATTACCAGATGTCGACTGACTCTGACTGCCAAGTTCTGAATCGGAGTCTCTTGTAAGAGACAGCTCTGTCTCTGTGTCTATGTACAGATGGTCATCGACGACCCTGACTTCAAATGTTGGTTGCTGAAAAGAAACACAAACAAAGCAATGTAAAAGTTTAAATCGTTAACTACATGGATGTTTTGAATCTTGATTGGGCATTTGTGCCCTCTATCATTGAACAAACATTTTTTTGTCCCCAGGCAAGCTTTCAAACTGAAGATGAAATACATCAACTTATTCCCCAGGGAAAACAGTGCACCTTTAAGAGAAGCTTTTGCCTTCTCTGCACAAGGTTGGAGGAAGTGTTAAGAATTACCTTGAGCCCGGATGTAGAGTCTCCATTATCTAACCTGAAGTCATATTCATGCCAGGGACAGACCAGACACTCGTGTCCATCTATATCCTCTATGTCGCCGAGATCCAGTGGGCCTCCTGCAAAGTGGACCAACAGTAAACAATTGATTTAAAGGCACATTTGGTATATACTAAAAACATATATTAGCATGAAAAAATTACTTGGTGACGAGCAATGGAGAGCTGTTGATAGTATAAAACATTGTGAGAAACAGCTCCCTCTGAAGTATCAAAGTTTTTGAGAAAGAGCTAATTTCAGGGCTGAAACTTTTCTCAGGCATCTGAAAGCACACAAATATGTGCAACAAGGGTGTTTTTTTCCTTTCATTTTTTTCTTGCAACTTCGATGACCAATTAAGCCCAAATTTTCACAGGTTTCTTATTTGATCACCTGTTCTTTTCAGAACCAACACTACTCAAACGAGATGTATACAATGTGTTAATCTCGTTTGAGTAGTGTCGGTACATTGTACTTCCTCAAACCTCACCTAATGTTTGGAAAATTGAAAAGTTGTTATCAAAATAGAAAGAAGATTAATCGGAGAAAGAAAACTAAAGTTTTGAGGATCATAAACTTCCATCCACTTTATCGATGGCAGTCAAAGATGCCGTAGGCTACCTTCATGAGGGCAGTCGGCACCAAGAGCATAAAATGTGTCAACACGATGAACTACGACAACATCCTCATCACCTCCTACAGAATACAACCTGAAAAATATTCAAATTGGTGAATCAATAGTGTGAGGCTTTGCACAATAGTTATACATTGTTGTAGTTGGTTAGACCTAGCTAGACCAAGTAACTGGGGCGTTGCGAACCACAGATGTAAATTTTTGTTAAAGGAGTACAGCACCCCAGTTGCCTGGGTTTATTCGAGGTTCAGTAACTGGGTGGATGGGTAACCCACCTTGTGTTAGACCCAGTAACTGTTCTACTTTTTGAAAAACATCTGCGGCTGCAAGATGTTAAACAAATGTTTTAAAGGAGTAAGTGCCCCAGTTAAATGGTTACATACGTACTGCCACTGCCAATCACATCCTTCCAGGCTTCATCCCACCCCTTTGCTCCTGATTGTTCACATGACATTGATGACATAGTCACATATGCCTCGATACAATAGAAAATGTTAGAATATATTGTATTATATTTTTATAAACAGATATAGGCCTCACTTGTGTGGCCAACTAGCTGAGCTTAGCCCAGGTTGAGCTAGCTTTGGCCACACAAGTGGGGCTAAAATATTAATTATTAATTTATAGGCCCAGAAAAGGATTATTTAATTTAAGTTCCCAAAGCAAAACAAAACTCGTTTTCAAACCTGGTGCACGTCTTTGCCTTAAAATGTTCAGTGGGACCTAGGTTCTTCCATCTGCTGTTATCAATCACTTCCTTCAAAGCTGTCACAAGATCCACCTCAAATCCAGTGTCCATGTTGAAAATCAATCGTCAACAAACCGCACATGGCAAAATGTACAGCTGTTTACATAGGGCGCCACCAACGTCAACAGCAGAATAATTCACCGCTGTTTTTATAGGGCGCCATCAACGTCAACAACGGGAAATGAACTTACCGCGCTTTGCCATTACTTTGATTGAGCTTACTGTTCAATAATACTTTAAAACAAACTTCAAAATTTGCGTTGCTTGCAAATTATTACTTATATTACTATCATAAATAGAATTTTGTTTTTTGTAATTGTTTCCAAGTTATTATAAACCAGTTGTACTTATTTATGATCATCAATCTGAGTTTACAAACATTTTTACAGAGGGTAAGTGGTTTAAATACCCACTTGTGATAAACATCACATGGCCATGTGGCGCGAAAGTCAGTGCACCAGTTGTCGAGGTCACCGTTTCTAACTGTGCGAAACAAAAACGGCAAGAACAATTTTGATTCTGTGGTCAGAATTCGACAGAATTTGCCGAAATGGATGTTGCAGATCAGAGAACTGGTGTGACACAAGTTAAGGATGCCGTCGCAGAAAAGTGCCAGAAGTTGTTCCAGGACTTTTTGGAGGAGTAAGTTTCTAAGTTTTAGTAAAAACTTTCTTGTCCTTGCCGTTGCGCAAGTTAAATGTTGGCTTCTTTGTCACACCGGTGTCAGGCCTCACTTGTCACTTTTGTATGTCGTTTGTTTATAAAGTATTACTATTAGATTACTATTTTTGTAAAGGTAACATTTATTGATTCAGTACTACTCAGCTTTCATAAGGCGCCCAAGAACATGTCACAATAAATGAAATTTTTGTACACGTTTTTTTTGGACCGATTTTCAAATCATCACATCTAGGACAAAGTCATCATTTAGTAAGCCCTGTTGAGCCTGTTATGTGTTATAGTAGGGTAATTCCACAGATGTAAGAAACAAAATGAGGTAGGTTGGAGTAGTATAGGACTTTTTTAAATGGGAGAAATTTGCAATCAAACTACCTCGCATTTTGCGACCTTTGAAAACTTAGCGTTTAAGACATGTATCGAAGGTGGGCTGTAATGGTGACATTGATGAGACCGATGTTAAAAGCGGAGGCCATTAATTAACAGCTCAACAAGGTGGGCTAGTTGGAAACCAAACAACTCGCCCCCCCCCCTCCAGCAAAGTCGGCCACTATAAAGCCGCCCCCTAGCAAAGTTGCCCCTCACTCACAAAGTCGCCCCTCACTTCAAAGTCGCCCCTCACTAAAGTCACTCCAGACGGAGTCACTCCCTGTCAAAGGCATTTGATGTATCAACTTATTTAAGATACATACCAAAATTAATAGGGTCAAGCTGTACTTCATGTCTTTGTTTAAAAAGTAATGTTAAAATGCTGTTTTTCCCCCTTGTCATTCAGATTCACAGTTGATGGCGAGTTGAAATATCAACAAGGAGTTGAAGAGTTGATCAGACCAGAGAGGAATACGCTGACTGTCAGCTTTGAGTATATCCAACAGTACAATCAACAACTGGCTACAACAATCCAAGAAGAATACTACAGGTAACTAACTGACAGGTTTTTCTTTTGTCACATCAACAATTGAAATGGGTTGATTTTGTTTTGAAGTCTTAGTGTAGGATTTGAAACTTTGCATGGTAGGAGTATCATCAGGCGAGGTTTGCTGTAGCACCATGTGTACATCTCTATTGAGTAGAGTTGGTTCTGAAAAGAACCGGTATCAACATTTTTATCAGTATGCGCCGTTCATTTTCAGGAGAAAGAAGATGATAAGAGCTGCATTGCTCTTGTTAGATTTTTATGAATCAAAGTAATAACTTTTTGGTCACTAACCAATTAAAGATGATATTTCAAAGTAATTGCAACTAATAAAATGCCCAACTCAAAGTGTAAACAACAACAAACTGTCTGTATAAAAGGTAAACCAACAAAAATAACTTCTCAACAAAAAATCAATAATTGTACCATTTCTTTCTTTTGTCCCATGTCAGAGTCTACCCTTTCCTCTGCACAGCCGTCAGAAATTTTGCCAGAGATCGAAGCCAGATTCCACCTTCCAAAGAGTTCTACGTTGCCTTTGAAGACGTTCCAACGAGACACAAGTAAGAAAGTAATTGATTGATCAGAGATGATTTATGCAGGCATGATCGGCAGCAAATTGCGCCACAGCACCTTGTAAAGCATTAGATGGTGCTATCAGAATTAGGTCTCGTATTTCAAACGCAGTCCAACATCTGGCAGGAAAAACTGTATGTTACAGCGCCAGGAGCGTCACTGAGTGATGGACATGTGCGCTATATAAGAAGCCACAATTATTATTATTATTATTATTATTATTATTATTATTATTATTATTATTATTATTATATTCTTCTGATTTCAAATTGATTTGCCCCTGATTGCCTCCATGCCCCCTGGTCATTGCCTTGGTGCCCTTGAAATGCTCTAGTAGAAATTTTTTACAATTTCCTCATAGGGTGCCCTTTACCAAGGAGAAAATGCATTGGTACCCTCAACCCTTTTCAAAAACGAAGCATACGGGCCTGAACATCATACCTGTTTAAGAAGTGAATTAATAATTGTTCCATGATACAACTTAATCAACCAAAAATACCACATGCTTTGGCCATCAAATTGTATTTCTTAAAACTTGAGGCGTGTCATGGCTTAGCGGTCAAGAGCATTGGGCTCAAGCTCTAGTTTCTCTGATCAAAGGGTCTCGACACTTTACAATAATTGCTTTGTTTACATAGTTTTGAGCATGCTCCCATTTACAATAACAATGGATTTACCTGGTCACTTTGATGCTATCTAGAGTCCCCCCCCCAAAAAAAAAAAACCCATCTTATTATTGTTGCTGAAAAAACCTAGCGAAATCCTGATGTTTTATTCTCCTTTTTAATTCTCAGAGTGCGCGAGTTGAGTACAGCTAAGATTGGCACCATAGTGCGCATCAGCGGTCAAGTCGTACGAACGCATCCCGTCCATCCAGAGCTGGTCAGCGGGACGTTTGTTTGCTTAGACTGTCAGACAGTCATTAAAGATGTGGAGCAACAGTTCAAGTACACACAGGTTGGTTCAATTGAAGATGTCGACTTCTGGAATGAAATCTCCTGAGCTCAATGTAATGGTTCTGCTTATCACAGAATTTATGCTTGCTGCCAAAAAAATCGCGTACTTTTCAGTGTGCTATAAATTGGGCCCAGTTCTTAAATGATTCATTATTTTTGTCAAACAACCATATAAATCGTTAAATCGTTGTGAGGTCTGAAAAGTCTACTAGAGCCTACACTCGGTAAATGCAGGGCCCAATTTCATAAAGCCTGTAAGCACAAAAACTTACCAAGCACAGACAAATATTGCTTGGCAGAAACTGGCTACCATCCAAAAGTCCATATAGTTTTTATCAAGTGACTGGTACCCAGTAGCATTTTGCGTAGCATAGAAATTTGCTTAGCAGTATTTTTTGTTATGAAACTGGGCCCCTGTCAGCCCTTGTTATTGATAAAATATTTCTAAGAACCAAATAAAATGTCTGATGTTGAGGCACTTAAACCCTGCTGTCATTACCCCTTTGTGTTACAGCCAACCATTTGCCGCAATCCTGTCTGCAACAATCGCAACCGTTTCATGCTGGACACGAACAAGTCGCGCTTTGTTGATTTCCAGAAGGTTCGCATCCAGGAGACTCAGGCAGAGCTCCCCAGGGGAAGCATCCCAAGAAGGTACCTAAGACGAAAGTTTTTTGGAAGGGGGTAACAAGAGTTTAAAGGGAGTGTCTCTAGAATTGTTCGGTGGGTTCTATAGACCACCAAGTGTGCAAAGTTTGGCGCTTTAATCTGGCGGGTCACGATTTTGCCAAAAATTGGCCCTAACTATTAGTGAGGATTTGGTAAAAAGGTGTACGAATTTGCTGGAAATTAAAAAATGGGTTTCCAAATTGTTCATTTACAATACATGTATTGTTACAGAGAAAACAGGGTGTCCAAATTTAAAACAGGATGCATCCAAAAGACACCCAGAATGGTAGGAACATTCTAATTTGATTGGACAAGTAGGCCAGTGAGCATATGGGCTGTTCTACTGAACAGCAAGATGGGTTCAATTGGAATGTTCCAAACTCTAATGCCCATTTATACTAGTATAGTACTCCTACCACCATACTTCGGCACAATTATTTGGTCTTGTGAAGTGTTCGAGCAGTCCAATGTATGGAGAGCGGTTATAAGTCATTGCTAGATCCTAAAGAGTTCATACTGTACACTGGAGGTTAAGCTTGGGCGATATCACGATATTATCGAATATCGCGATATTAATTTGGAAACGATTTCGATATCAGTTCGATTTGGTTTTAATCGAAATATCGATATATCGTGATATATCGCGATATATCGCGATATCGATTAAGTGTCGCAATATCGCGATGTATTTCCTAGCTGAGACATCTTGCACCCCATAGATTTGGAGTGAAACCAGAAGAATAGGTCACTAAACACCTCTCTTATGCTATGACTCTCTTCTACAACTTTCACTGGGAGTTTGAAGACTGATGATGTCAAATTTAAATAATCGCGATTATATCGAATATCGCGATATATATTTTCAGGGATATATCGTGAATAAAAGAATTTGATATGGCCCAAGCTTACTGGAGGTTAGTGTTAGCTTTGCAGTCACCAAGCATTGCTCTAAAGTTGTCTTCTCTTTAATCCCCCAGTGTGGAGGTGGTTTTGCGTGCCGAGGCAGTTGAGCTTCCGCAGGCTGGAGACAAATGTGACTTCACTGGTACCCTCATCGTGGTGCCCGATGTAGCTCAACTTTCAGTACCAGGTATGATGTAGAAAAGACGAGGGTAAAATTTTACCCACAAAAATGCTTTAGCACTGGAATTTTCAACTTAGCAGGAATGGTTACTAGCTAGAATAATGTTAATTACTTGTAGTTGGTTCCCTGCTATTTCTTTTGCATTGTATGACTTTTTGGGGCTTTCTAAAAATAACAGCAGATTTTGATTTCCTGAAGTATTTGAAGTTTTGTTTTACAAAGTTGCCAATCTTATTGGTTGTTTCATACCAAAATGTTTAAAATGATAAAACATGTTGTATGTTGTTTTTGATCTTGTCACTGTATGTCCTGAATAGCTGTTTAGAAAAAATAATTGTTATTATTCATTATTCTCTGTTTTTGTATACAGGAAAGTTTGCAGAGTTTTGAGAAAGAAGTAACAAAACGTTTTTTTTTTTCTCTTCGTTTCTTTTCTTTTCATTTAAGGTGCCCAACAGGAAACTTCCACCCGGAGTAAAGGAGGCGAAGGGTACGACCATGAGGGTGTGAGAGGGCTCAAGGCGCTGGGCGTACGGGACCTGTCCTACAGGCTCGCCTTCCTGGCCTGTAACGTCACTCCATCAAACCCAAGAGTAAGTTCAAATATTGATTTTTTTTTCATGCTACCTCGTTGGAATTGAGACCATTTTCATGAAACTGATTTCTAGTAATGGTACGTCTCAGCTGATTTTCTATTGTTGTATTATTTCTTTTTAGCACCATATATTTGTTTAAAGTTGTTTTCACACAAAAAATTGAGGTCAAAGTGTGTACATAGTCCTCTTATTGTCTGTATACAGTTGCATAAAACTGAGATGGGGGTCATTTATTGTTCTACTCAATTGACTAAATGAGTGTGATAAACGTTCGTTGGTGTGGTTTTCCTTTCACTTTGTGAACTAACACGGTCCACCATTTTGTGGAGTCAAATATTTGTATCCGTTTATGTGCACATTTTTATTTCATGCTTTGGCTACTCATCTTTTCTAGTTTGGCGGTAAGGACATGCGTGGTGATGAGATGACAGCCGAGGCCATCAAGAAACAGATGACCGACCAGGAATGGCAGAAAGTCTATGAGATGAGCCAAGACAAGAACCTGTATCATAACGTCATCACCAGTCTCTTTCCTACAATACATGGTACAGTGATAAGTATTGTAATATAGTCTATTCTGATTGGTGGATCCATAGCAACAAGGAGTGTGATTTTAAGTTGTATATCGCACAGCCCATATCACACCCTGTGTATTGTGTGTTCCAACTCCGCATATTGCGTTTTTATAAGATATACGCTAAAAGGACAGCTGAAAAGAAGTTGATGTAAATTCAAAAGTAGCGCAGTCGTCTCAAGCTTGCTTGAAGGTTGTTCGATCAAAGTGCTTCGGAATTTACTTTTTTTCTGACTTTTTATTTTTCAGGTAGTGACGAGATCAAGCGAGGTATTTTGTTGATGTTGTTTGGTGGAGTTCCCAAGACTACCATGGAAGGCACCAGTCTGCGTGGAGACATCAATCTTTGCATTGTTGGAGACCCCAGTACTGCCAAGAGTCAGTTTCTGAAGTGAGTAGGATTCCAAAAAGTACCTTGACGTTTTCCAAAAATTCAAAAAGTATGTCATATTCAAAATGTTCACCTGTTGTTCCTTTAGGTCATCTTTCAACAAAGTACTTTGTAGCAACTAAGAAGATATTTTCTTAATGTTCCCAACTTTTCCAGAATCTCAGATGTGAGAGTTCAATATGAGTTTATGGAGTACACTGTTTAAAGATGTACATTTCAAATTTAGGAAGAAACTATAAATCAATAGTCAACTTGCGGGTACAACCATGTGTAAATCTCTTTTGTGGGAGTGTTGGCTCCGAAAAGACATGGTGTGGTCTCGACGTTTCGAACAGTATACTCTGCTTGTCTAGAGTATACTGTTTGAAACGTCAAGCTCCCACAAAAGAGATTCACAGGGTTGTTTCCACAAGTTGACTACTTGTTTATAGTTTCTTCCTATTCATCTAAACCATGCAAAGCTTCAAACAAGACTTGCATCTCAAATTGTTGATTGTCTGAATTAATTTTCAATATATGCTTATTTTTGTTCCTTTTTTTCCTTCTCAGAGCTGTGGAGGAGTTCAGTCCACGTGCCGTATACACCAGCGGAAAGGCCAGTACGGCAGCCGGTCTCACTGCAGCTGTTGTCAAAGACGAAGAATCGCATGAGTTTGTCATTGAAGCCGGCGCCCTCATGCTGGCCGATAACGTAAGTCTGATTCTGGCGTGATTGGCTACATATAGACTGGTCCCCTGTCTTTATCTGCAAGGATAAACACAGGCACTGGGCCCAATTTCATAGAGCTGCTTAAACACAAAAAGTAGCTAAGCACAACAAAATTGTGCTTACTAGAATAAGGTTACCAGCCACAATACAATGTCTCATGTACAATTTGTGACTGGTATCCTGCTCATTTTCTGCTAAGCAAACGGTTATTAAGCAATATTGTCTGCTTAAGCAGCTCTATGAAATCGGGCCCTGGTCTTACAAGCCCATTGATTTCATTGCATACAATTCTGTGTCATGATTGGTCCGAGGTGATGTAATGTCACTTTGCAATTCCGACCGTCTGCATTCAGCGCATGTGTGCATAAAGTTGTGTACATCATGTCGTGTTATTTTATTTACTATGTAATGGCTAGGTGTACATGCCATTAGATCTCCAGAAACAAATTTGACTATTTGAGAACTGAGTTATTGATGTTATCATTCTGATTCTTATTTATATTTTTTAGTCTGATTTTGATTTTAAATGTGTATTTGTTCTGCTTCGTTTTACTTTTCTTGAAAGCAGAGCCATGAAATTGCGTTGTGCTTATTTGTGTCATATTATTTTGTTGTATTGATTAACATGCTTTCATGTTTCTTATAATTGTTTTGTATATAATATGTTGAGTTTCACCTTGGCCCAAGTTCACGGCTCTGCTTACCGCGGAATTCTGCGCTTTAGGCTCATAGAATCACACACTTTTCAGGGTATCCTAAGTACAGAATTCTGTGGTAGGCGGAGCCATGAAATTGCGTTGTGCTTATTTGTGTCATATTATTTTGTTGTATTGATTAACATGCATTGATGCTTTCATGTTTGTTATAATTGTTGTGTATATATTATAAAGTTGTGTGCTATAAAGTTGCATTATTATTAATTGCAGTCTCTGATTTTAATTTTAACATTGATGATTGCATTGCTTTTCCATTAAGATTGTGTATTATTTAATACAACCAATTATTGAATTTATGTTTTGCATTCTCCACGTCCAGCCTATTTAACGGCACATTACGTTCAAATTCAAGTAAAAAGTTACACAGGAAGAAATAGGCCTAAAAATATAATAAACATTTGAAAATACCTGTAAGTACAGAAGAAAAGCATAAGAGAGAAGATGTAATTAGTTGTTTACTACCTATTTACCAACAAACAAAGTTTTATTTTCCGTATGCCTTGAAAAAAAAGTATGCCTAGAAGTTTACATAGATTTATCAGATTATTTAAGTTATATCATTGTTTTAATTGCAGTAGTATTTAAACATTGGTAATTCAAAGTTATCATATCTTACAAAGAAAAAATTCTCCATACTGGCCTCAGGTTGGTAACATTGAAGAGAATTAACTGAAAACAAAATGGGCGCTCCACAATAAGACAATAATTTGTATCCTGGGTTCGTTTTGTAGGGTGTGTGTTGCATTGATGAGTTTGACAAGATGGACCTTAAGGATCAAGTGGCTATTCATGAAGCCATGGAACAGCAGACCATCTCAATCACCAAGGCTGGCATCAGGGTATGTAAACATTCCTTCCCAACCCCACGCTCAAAACTAGATCTAGGTTGTAGTCAAGGGGTGTAATGGTCAATGGGAGACTTTCTGGGACGATAGAGGGCAGCAGACTTAACGGGTAAATCCATTGTTCTCAGAATTATGCGCATGTTCAGAACTACGTAAACAATGGGAATTTACCCGGTATGTCTGCTGCCGCCTAGCGTTGGAAAGTATCCTATTGGGTTAGAGCATCGAATTCAAGTTCTGGTGGTTAATTCATAATTGCCTCTCTTCACCGAGGGGTATAAATGGGTACCTGCGAGGGTAGAGGTTGAATTGTGTTTGAAATAGCCTTCTGAGCTTCAAGGCAGCTGGGGCTGTGTACTCGCCTAGAAGCTGGTATTTGCCCAATGACCAGGGCACTAATGTTAAGCGCATTGAGATGGTTATTGTAAGCAGCACTATATAATAACTGTAGTTTTATTATTAATTGTGAATGATAACCCTGCAATAGTCTCCTAACAGTTTGAGCATCCTAAATGCAGTATTTTGTTCTGTTCTTTCCTTTGTAGGCAACGCTGAATGCTCGAACATCAATCCTGGCCGCAGCCAATCCAATCGGTGGCCGTTACGATCGAACGAAACCGCTGAAGCAGAACATCAACCTGACCGCTCCAATCATGTCGAGATTCGATCTGTTTTTCATCCTGGTGGACGAATGTAATGAGGTCAGTGAAGAGTTGATGGAATATTTAGGTCTTGTTCCCTGTATATGCTGTATTAAACTAGAATACTGATTTTCATTTTACAAGAAAGGGGCCAGACTATTTTCCCCTCCATCCTCAGTTTAGGAAATGTGTATTTGACTAGAAGAATAACAACATGGCTTTTTTATGCAAGTTGCCAGACACACAAGGCATGAAGGCCACTTCAAGGTGTGGGCTACAAATAGACTTTTTTTTTTTCAAGGGGGCCGAAACAGGGTTATCCCCATTTACCTGGCTGGTCGAGCAGGAAGCACTGCCTCCCCAGCTACCCCCTGATTTGTATGTTGTTTTGAACCTTTACCCTGATCGGGTATCATCCCCTAATATCGGTGAGGTTATCCTTGGGCTTTTTCTTAACCTTGGCTCGGACTCCATCCTTAATAGAAGGACTGTGCAAAATGTACACTACTCCAGTTTCTACAACAAAATTTCTGATGCAAAAAAATCTGCATGAAATGCATAATTTTACAAATTGCTAAATTTTAATCATCCGCTTTGTCTGCCTCGCTAGATAGACGGCACGTTTCTAAATGTTTTTATTATTATTTGGACAGGTAACTGACTACGCCATCGCTCGTCGTATTGTGGACCTCCATTCCAGGAATAATGAGTCTGTGGAGAGGGTGTACTCAGTGGAGGACATGCAAAGATACCTGATGTTTGCCAGACAGTTCAAACCAAAGGTAAGAAACCTCGGGTCTGGTGTTCTTACTACTTTAATCGAATTTCCGATTTGCTCACTTTCAAGAAATCATTAAGTAACTTGTTAGTAAATAACCTAGAAGTTGTAGCAGATAAGGCAGTATGTCACCTGTGAACTTTCAACTGAATATGCAGTGCCCAATTGTTGAGAACCCATCCATGATTAACAAATTGATGCGGGGGATACCAACTGCATCTCTGGCTACAGCGGTTGCAAACGGATGCCAAGGAAATTTGAATCCCCAAAACTCTCCTTGAGTTAAGTTTTGGAGATTCAAATTGTTGACGTACTTTTATTGTTTCTTTAGAGCAAATATAAGCATTTCAGCTGAAACGATTTTGCAGGATGCTTACTGCCATTAAGGTCTTTATAACAAGGAGGCTTTTGGATGAACTTTTAACATTTTTGTCCCGGGTCATCACCAAAGCATGACCTTACCTTTAAAAGAAAACCCTAATCGAAAAATGCTTCAAAGCTTATGGTGTTAATGGATCTTTGTTTTGGGTATGCAGATCACGAAAGAGTCCCAAGAGTTCATGGTTGACGAGTACAAGCGTCTTCGCCAGCGAGATACGTCCGGTGGTACCATGTCATCATGGAGGATCACCGTCAGACAACTAGAGAGCATGATCCGACTGTCCGAGGCCATGGCCAGACTGCACTGCCAGGACGAGGTTCGTACGCTCACCTAGGCCCAATTTCATAGAGCTGCTTAAACACAAAAATGCATAAGCTGAGCAGACAATTAAAAACGCAGAAGTTTTTTGCAATATTTTCAACAAATCCCAAGTTTTCATAATTTTGGCAGAAAGTGCAAGTATTGAGTTGCGTATTTTCTTATTTCTTCAGGTCCAACCCAAACACGTCAAGGAAGCGTTCCGTCTCCTCAATAAGTCCATCATCAGGGTGGAGCAACCCACCATCAACTTCGAGGATGAGGAAGAAGATGGACAAGAAGGTATGAGAAGATCAACTTGCTAAGCAAAATTTGTCTGCTTAGCGGCTCTGTGTCATGAAGGCTTAATGTCATGAAGCTGTTATGCTTAGGCCGTTTTTAGAAACCACAGTGGAGGATTTGGCTCTTTAAAATCTGCAAATAATCTTCTCATAATTATGGGGTCATTATTGCAATTTGTATGGGTTTCATAAATTCCTTTTGCTTATTTTGGAGGGCCTATTGGGACACAAATTCATTGACTAAAGCATGCATTGTTTCTGTTCTTAGAATTGGAGCCGGAGGACAAAGACACCACCCCCATGGAGACCGACATCCCGGCCACGCCCGTCGAAGACCCAGAGCAAGCCAAGAAGAAGGGCATGCAGATGTCACTCAACGAGTACCACACAACATCAAAGTTTTTGGCTATGTACGTCAGGAAGCAGGAAGAAAAAGAAGGTCAGTAGTTGTAGAAGAGGATAAGGGATGATTCAACAACGAAACACTTTTATAATTAGCCTTTAAAAAATACCTTAAGGCAAACCTTGAGTTACCTTCTTTTGTGCATTCTTCCCCGACTTAAAGGAATTGTACCAATTTAGAAATTGGAACCCACTGTTATTTTCCAATTCTATTTAGTTGTAGATATATACAATTAAACTAACCTGTGAAAAGGTCATTTCAAAACGAGTTAGTGTTTTTGAGAGATTGCTGAAAGTCTGAAGCAGTTATGTTCACGCAGGAAGAGTAATCTGCAAATGGAATAAACAATTTAAGACACATTATTGGAAATTTTACTGCAGTACTTCAAAGTGAGATGTTTCTCAAAATGCTTTATATCATCGCAAGCAGCTGATCCTATTTACCAATAATTTTTACTGCCATTCATTTTAAGAGTGATAACTAAATGTATACCTTCTCTTTAGTTTTGCATTCCTCCATTACTTAAATATAAATGGAACATTTTGCTTCTTCAGGTTCACCAGATAACGGTTGCAATAACATTTCTGTATTTTTTATTACTCTTGACAGAGGAAGGATTTGAAGGCATCCGTCGGAGCGAGTTGGTTAACTGGTACCTGAAGGAGATGGAGTCTCAGATTGAGACAGAAGCTGAGCTCATAGAATGCAAGGCCAAGGTGGAGAAGATCATTAATAGATTGATCAAAAAGGTTTGTTCTTTTATTTAGCAATATAATAATAGCCAAGGGTGCAAACACCACTCCAAACTACTGTGTGATGGACTGTTAAAATTGTTAACAAGTCTAGCTGAATGTGCAATTCTTTTAAATATTAATTTTGAGTGTATTTTGTTGCAGAAATCTCTTTTATTGTGATATTTGTAATGTAAATTTCTGTAAGATTCACTGATTTTTTTTCTTTCTTTCAATTAACTATGAATAAATGTTATACTTTTATTAAAAATATCTGCTTAGTATTGTAGCTGATTGTACTAACTTTCTTGCAACGGCTCTCGTTGGTTTTGTACATACTGGGGACCTTCACCCAACTGGGGACCTTCACCCAACCGACCAGGGACCTTCACCCAACCAGGGACCTTCACCCAACCAGGGACCTTCACCCAACCGGGGACCTTCACCCAACCAGGGACCTTCAGCCAACTGGGAAGCCTGTTGTCCTCTTTTGTTATGCGTTCCCCGTTTGAATGTGTATACTAAACCACCAATGATTTTTGTTCTTAATGTTTTTAGGATCACGTCTTGATAGAGCTCTCTGTGACCGGGCTGAAGGAGCGCAAAGCAGACTCTGAATCGGAAGGCATCGTTGATGAGAAGGACCCCCTCCTTGTCGTACATCCCAACTTCACTATGGAGGACTGAGGAACTGATAAGAGAGAGTCTTGTAAAAACGTCTGAAAAAACTTGAGATGAATTCAAGATATATAAAAAAAAATTATGTTGGTTTTGGATCATGAACGAAAAGAAAGACTCTGCTGGGGTCGAATCATCAGGCCACTAACTATTTGTTGTGTTTATGGATCACATCACAGTTTCCAAAATACAGTGTATTCACTCGAAGAGTGGGGTTTTAAGCTTTAGCGATTTATCAAACTTTTGCCCGTTTGATATATTGAAAAGCTTTTTTTTTTATATACAGAATTGTCAGATTAAATTGAATTTAAAAATACAGTTCATTTGTATTGTGTGAGAGGAGCTGTTTGAGCTTTTCTCAAACTAAAAAGAATATATTATCCAAATATGGAAATATTGAGGGGACAATTGAATATACTTCTCCACTAGTGTTAAATAATAACAACAAATATACCTTGTAGATGTACATGTACATGGTCTCCCCCAGTGTATCATGGCCTGAGTGGTCTGGCGCACAGAATTTAAGTTCTGGTGGTCGAGTCATCATAGTCTGTAGTCTTGGTTCCATGACCATTGTACTTCTGACTTCCGGATCCCACGGCCTCGCATAGATCGGAACGTTGGTTGTGTGTGACCGCACAACACCAATGGTCACTTTGGCCAAGTGGTTAAACTGCAGGACATGCAATCACAAGGTTGTGGGTTTGAATCCCCAGCTAACCGCTGATTTCACAATGACTAGAATAAATATTGTCGTCTAGTTACTGAATCACAATTTCTTGATTTGTGTAATTTGTTAATCAAAGAAGTTAAACCAATGTTTGTATGAGAGAGATTGGCTTTTGCCAGCTCAGCATTTATATCCCTTTGTGGGAGTTTGTCGAGTTTCTTTGTTGATTAATATCATTGTACATGTTTTGTTGCAAAGGTTGGGGCATAGCTGCAACTTTTAAGAAAAGTTACAGAAACAAGAATTTGTGGGAATCAGAACAGCCTTTGTAAAAAGTTTAGTGGCTGAAATACTTCATAGTGTAAAGCAGTTTAAATAATGGCGGGAATTGGCATAATTGATACTTTTCATACTTGTAAATAATGGCCGAATACACTAATTGATACTTTTCATACTTGTAAATAATGGCCGAATACACAACAGCTAAATTTCATGGAGCTTCTTAGTGTTGATAGATGTTATGAATGATTGTAATGCTTCACCATTTTCTGCTGTGCAAAATTAAGTAGGAAACCAAACAGTTTTTCGAGTAAGCAATAGTGTTTTGTGCTTGGCTTATTGTTGGGCTTATAAGCAGCTACATGAAATCGGGTTACAGTGATCAAGAAGTAATTGGGTGAACAGGAGGCATGTTAATGAGAAATCTAAATCTTATCCACTCGTTCTTTGTTACATGTATATATAAGTTCACTTTGGATATTGTTTTGATAAATAAACGAGAGAATTTAATTCCTGGGTTTCTGTTCATTGTTTGTTTTATTTGTACCTGAAATACCTTCGAGTCTACAAATTAGAGTAAAAATATACACAAAAGTATGATTTATTTGTTGCAGACAGTATGAGAGACTTCAGACAATAGTCTCACTAGTTGGTAGTTGTAGTTTAATGAAGCCTGTGATTTGTTAAGGTTTTTACAGATTCAGCATTGTTCAATGATCTCCCTGCGTCTTTTAATTTCCTGAGGAATTGCCATCTTTGGAGATGTAGGACTTGGCTCCTTGATCTGATGCAGAGAGTCTGCAAACCACTTGGATTTAACATGAAGAGAATGTTGCGTCAAGTGGGTTCTGTTGCCCATTTTAAAGAAATTTATTTTCTTGGAGGCTTTCTAGACATGTCTGTAGCCATGAAGGGGAGGCCAAACACACACTTGTGTTGCGAAGCCATGAGGCCTATGCCAATTGCCAACCTCATCTTGCAGTTTTGATATTGAATTACTCCAAAGGATTGAAACAATTTTGTATACAAACAATTTCGTAAAGCGCTGAGAGGTTTATATAGCATAAGAACTTGCTTAGCAATATTTTCTGTTTAAAATCTGGCCCTGCTGCCCTGTCCATATGATTTTTAGCGTAGCCAATGATGAGTTAAGCTTGGCTTTGATAACCATGCTTATAAAATAACCTAAACCAAAAGAACATAATCACATGATACAGACCACGAAATCCAAGTGTATGCAAAATTTAGACATTTTAATTCCAGCAAAGTTCTAATAAAACTGCACTTTGAGTCTCTGACTATAAGCCTAACTCTGCATTAAAGGAACACGTTGCCTTGGATCGGTCGAGTTGGTCTTTGAAAATCGTTCTGTAACCGTTTGTTGTAAAATGTATATGGTTAGAAAGATATTGTAAAAGTAGAATACAATGATCTACACAAATATGCCTCGAAATTGCGTGGTTTTCTCTTTACCCTGTCGACTAACACGGTCGGCCATTTATGGGAGTCAAAATTTTGACTCCCATAAATGGCCCACCGTGATAGTTCGCGACGTAAAAGGAAAACCGTGCAGTTTCAAGTGATACTTGTGTGGATCATTATATTCTACTTTTACAATATCTTTCTAACCATATGCATTTCATAACAAACGGTTTCAAACGCTTTTAATAGACCAACTCGTCCGATCCAAGACAACGTGTTCCTTTAATATGAATATTTTTGAAATACTATGTTTATGTCAAAAATCCCTTCTCACAAACTACGAGACGTTTTAAAAAGCCTTTTGTGTCCCACTATACTAAAGAAAAAGTAAACAAATTGAAGTAATTTATATGGGGGACAGTCGGAATTGAGCATTTTAATTAACGCTTCCATTATCAGTGGGTAAATAGTGAACCAAAATAACTACATGTAGATAATACAAAAGCCAATGCTGTATGGTCCTGGTCATACATTACTAGGCAATTTAAAATCCACTCAGCATTGAAGCCTGAAGTGCAGGCCTCTAAAATAATCCATCACAGAGATTGCTGCAAAACAAAATATGCATTTTTGAAATGGCTTCCGAATAGAAAATATATGATTCGGGGGGGGGGGGGGGGGAAGGTTTAGATTATGGATTATGGATTCAACTTTCATATCAAATTGAAACCAAAAGTCAGAAAATAGTTCATGCTTAGATGAGCACTGCTCACTGAAGAATAAATAGCCGACATCTTGGAGTGGATTTTGTAAGCTCCAAAGGACTTACCTCTCACAAATTGGAAGGCTAATTACTGCGCAACCTGTTTTTCATACCCTTTACAAAAGTGAACAGTGCCCACCCAATCATGAATCGTTTTTTTAAGACTTTTTTTTCTGTCATATGAAAGTTGAGCTCATGTAAGCTATCCATTCATATAAACCTATTATCCCAGAATCATATATTTTTTATTCGTTAGCCATTTCAAAAGTAAGTGGATAATTTTTTTGGAGACACCCTGTAGAAGTGCCCCCTACTAAACGAAAATTGCTGTGTCCCTTCAAGAATGAAATTCAAGGCCATGGGCCAATTTCACACAGCTGCTTAAGCAAAATATTTGCTTAAGCACGAAAAAAGCTCGCTTATTTTACACAAATTTCATGCCATATACATTGCTACTTGTGACTGGTATTTAGCTGTTGTTTACTTAGCATAACAATGAGTGGAGTCTTGGCCGGTAATCTGATTTTTTTGCTTAAGCAAAATTTGGTGCCTTAAAAGCAGCTCTATGAAATTGGGCCCTGGAAGTGTACCGGTATCATTAGGTGGGAGTGAACCATTTGACACACTGACAATATCAACGATTCTTCATAATTTTTGAGAGAAGTGGATTAAAACTCCAAACCCTGTGCACACCAAACAGCAACCATTCCCAACGAACTGTTGGTGACAATCTACTTCATATACACAACCCTTAACTGCCGAGGCCCACATTTTAGCAGTTAAATCACCACTCGCCAGCACATTAATTTTAGCTTGAGGCCCTAAAATATAAACTTAAGAAATCATTAATTAGAGTCCATGTACTCATCAGGTGGATGGATTTATACAAAGTCACACATTTTTCTTTCCTGGTACATTTTTCAAGACGTGGAAAGTTATCCCATCACAAGAGGGCAGCGTTGGGCTTGATGTGCGTCACAATGCAGAAGTTCTTAATAGTAAATCCATGGCATAAGGTCAGCAGTTGCGTTGGCATTTCGCTTTTTTCAATGATGACCCTGGACCTGGCTCGTTGTTATCTATCACAACTCTTTCGGCTTGTTGGGGTCGTCAAAGTCTTCAAGAAAAGCTTCTTGGGAGACGGCATAGATAGAGTAACCATCTGATGGTAGTTAGTTAAGGAGCTTTTGATTTTTCTGTTACTTGGGGTTCAAGAGTTGTGCTTCACTTATGCATAATGTTATTATGCTTTATTTTTCATCTGATTCATTATAATTTTTTTCAATCAGTCCTAGTTCTGCATGTTCTATTTAGTATTTGTTTTGTAACGAGGAAAATGATGCAGAATTACTATTTTTTTCAACCTCTGACCTGAGTCAGTTGTAATCTTAGTTGCAATAATGTAACCCTCCCATTTGCCGCCGGGAGGAGGGTTATGTTATCGCAACTATTGTAAACTCTGCCAATGGAGAACGATTCCAGTTTGGAATCGTTCAAGCAGCAGTCTACCCGCTAAATAAAATTTGGATATTTGTACAAAATTGAACTTTGAAGTACTTATCTGGTACGACAATAATTAAAATTTGAGTGACCCACAATAATATGACTAATATGAGACTTGACTGTACTGACAACTTAAGTGCAAAAGTTTTTAGAATGGCGACTGTTGATAATGATATTATTATTATTTTTTTATTTAAGAATGAAAGATTATTATTAGTAAATGTTTCTTGTTCAACCGCAAATTATTTCAAATTTACCCAGTCAGTTTCCCTTCTCAGTGCTGGAAGTTTCATCTTTGACTTGATTGATTATTGAGCAGGCAGGTTGAGAGGTGGGCAAGCCGGAAGGCCATTTCATTTTCCATATAAATAGGCACATCCTCGATCGACTTCCAGTGAAAAATCTGATAACTTTTTCACTTATTTTTACAAAAAGGGATATCTCATTGGGGTAAATTAGATAGAATATTTCATATCGAATGAAAAAGTGGTGGCGTCATACGGAAACTTTCCCTAGGCCGGGGAAAGGAAAAGTTTCCGTATGGCGCCACCACTTTTTCATTCGATATGAAATAATATAGTATCTTATTTACCTCAATGAGATATCCCTTTTTGTAACAATAAGTGAAAAAGTGGTGGCGCCATACGGAAAGTTATCCCGGAGAAACATGGCCTCTGTGTGGCTTCATAAAATTCCACTTCCAGGCTAGCCCAGGTGCCTTAATAATAAATTACATAACAAAAATTAACATCTCAAAAAAGGATACACACGCCGAGCGTACCAGCTCCGAGACACAGGGCAACGAATATATTCCTCCTCAGATAACTAGCCCTAGAAACCTTCTGGAAGCTTTCCATATGAGCCTTTGACATCTTCTCCATGTATGCCCGATCTTTGGCACTTAGAGTGTCTTGTTTCAGGTCAACTCGCTTCATAACTTCGGGTGGTTTTTCAGAAACCGGTCCTCCACTGTTGGTCGCCATTTTGATGAGTTATGAAAGTGTGTAAAGTGCGCCACCTATTGGTGAGAAAAGCTAAATAAGTCCCTTGATGTCTTATACACGTCACTTCGGAAAATCAAAAGTTCTCTCCCCAGAGTTTGTTTCTGTCCCCAGCGAAGAACTGTGTGCAAACTTCTTTTGACAGCGCCCTCTTTTGAATCATCGTCCTTCAGCCCATGTTATTCCCATGGGGACAGATTTCCTTATGACACCGGCTGTCAAAAGTGTCATCAAAGTGTCTCAAATATTGTGAGGTGTGGGAAAAATAGTGGCGTATTCGTAAAAGTTGTACTTTTTGGGGATCATCATCATTTTGGCGACCCTGCACTACTGGTTTCAATTTTGTTTAGCTCGATCGTTATTATAAAAATGTAGCCTAACATTTGTAATGTGTTCCTACCGTAGGCCGGCATAAAGAGAATGGAAGTTGATCTTTTATAATAGTGGACGGTTAAGAAAATGAGAGAAAGTGGTCGAGAGTAGAAATCGTAGTGAACGACGAAACCGCAGCAGTTGGTACTACTAGAGCCTAGCCTGTTTTATACGCGGAGGTGAGAGGATTTCCTGTACATGTGCGGTAGAAAAAAAAGTACATTAGGCCTAACCGCCGTGAGTGCAGACTTCTCAACGGGAACTTGGATCAACTTTCATTCTAACTTTTGAGGTTACGGTAGGAGTTGGTTCATCATCTACTGATATTGTAACTTGATGAACCAACAGTTAATATTGCTCATACCGATTATTGCTATGTCAAGTCTGCTTGTATCTGAGTTAGCGTGCTCCCCCCCCCCCCTCCGTTTATGAGATCGAGAAGAAAAAAAAATCAGATG